>NW_020887313.1:0-4351 GCF_003945725.1 Corapipo altera
GTATAGGGCGGGGCCGGGACTGAGAGGTTCGCCGGCATTGGAGGGGACTGGGACTGGGGGATGCTCCGGGATCGGGAATCCGCCACCGGAATCGGCGTGGACCGGGCCAAGCGGGGTGCTCTGGTATGGAGGGGGACTGGGACCGACAGGTGGGGCGGTATCGCGGGAGCCCGGGACGGGCGGGAGGTCCCGGAGGACCCCAGACCGGGCGTACCCGGCGGCGCTGACGGTGCCCCGCAGGCGGCCCCCGGTGCCGGTACCGGTGCGCAGCCCCGCGCTGCATGGACTGGTACATGATGAACTGCGAGCTCCTGGCCACCTGCAGCGCCCTGGGCTACCTGGAGGGTGACGTCTACCACCGGGAGCCCGACTGCCTGGGTAGGTGGGCGCCAGGGGGGCGGGGGGTGCCGGGGGTGGCGGGGACTCACGACTCCGTGTCCCCCCAGAGAGCGTCAAGGACCTGATCCGGTACCTGCGCCACGAGGACGAGACCCGGGACGTGCGGCAGCAGCTGGGGGCAGCCCAGATCCTGCAGAACGACCTCCTGCCCATCCTGGTGCAGTACTCGCAGGACAAGGTGCTCTTCGATGCCATCGTCAGGTACTGGGGGACAGGTCTGGGGACAAGGGGTGGCCCTGTGGGTGCTCCTTGCAGAGCAGGGGTCCCTCACACCCCTCCACCCGCTCGCAGGCTGATGGTGAACCTGACGCAGCCGGCCCTGCTCTGCTTCGGGAAGGTGCCCGCGGATGCAGCCTCCCGGCACCACTTTCTCCAGGTGTTGTCCTACCTGCAGGCCTACAAGGAGGTGAGTCTGCCTGGGGCAGGGCCCTGGGTGATGTCTCTGCTCACAGGCCCCTCGCTCACCTGGGCTCTCTGCAGGCTTTTGCCAGCGAGAAGGTTTTCGTGGTGCTCAGCGAGAAGCTCTACGACCTCCTGCAGCTGGTGAGTCCCTGTGGGGGCTGCAGGGTCTGTCCCTGCTGGGGGACCCTGTGGGGGCTGCAGGGTCTGTCCCTGCTGGGGGACCCTGTGAGGGCTACAGGGGGCTCTGACGGCTCCAACCCCCCAGGACTGGGAGCAGCGACAGGAGGAGGACACGCTGCTGATCGAGAGGATCCTGCTGCTGGTGCGCAATGTGCTGCACGTCCCCCCGGACCCCACGGAGGAGCAGGTACCGAGATGGGGCCCTTCCCCGCCTCCCCAGCGAGTTTGGGGCCACCCTGGCTCTGTGGAGACCCCCACTCCCTACCCACCGTGTCCCCAGGGTGTGGACGGGGACGCCAGCGTGCACGACCGGGTGCTGTGGGCGCTGCACATCAGCGGCATGGACGACCTGCTCAAGTTCCTGGCCAGCGCCCAGGTGGAGCAGCAATGGGCCCTGCACGTCCTGGAGATCATCTCCCTCATGTTCCGAGACCAGGTGAGCCGGGGCAGGGGCTGGTGGGGCAGGGCCCCCCTGGGGACCCCACAAAGCTGACGGAGCTGCCGGCAGAACCCGGAGGAGCTGGCGGCGCTGGGACAGGGGCCGGCGGGCGCCGAGCACGGGGAGGACACGCGGGAGCTGGAGACCCTGCGGCAGCAGGAGCTGGCAGAGAAGAGGGCCCGGGCACTGCAGCGCCCGTCCAGGTGAGGAGGGGGGACCCCTGTGGCAGGGCTGGGACCCCGTGGTGGGGCCGGCACCGCTCAGCCCCTGTCCCCCTGCCCAGGCACTCCCGCTTCGGTGGCTCCTACGTCCTGCAGGGCCTGAAGTCGATCGGGGACCGGGACGTCGTGTTCCACAAAGGGCTGCACAACGTGAGTGCAGGAACAGGGGCACGGGGCACAGGATGTGGCAGAGGGCACCAGGATGGGGACATGGTGGGGGGCACAGGGACAGGGGCGTTGGAGGGGGCACAGGGAACCGAGATGCAGTGGGGGGCACAGGGATGATGCCACTGGGGTGTAAGTCTGGCAGCTCGACCCCCACAGCTGAAGAGCTACAGCCACGACCTGGGCAAGGAGCCCCAGCGGGTGCCCCGGCGGCGCCAGGCGGCCCCCGAATCCGAGCCCTCCCGCCGCTCCGCCCGCAACGTCCGGCTCTTCCTGCGCCACTTCTGCCAGGACTTCCTGGAGGGCTGCTACAACCGCCTGATGCTGCTGGTCAAGGTGAGCAGCCTGGGGGGGCCAGGACCCCCTCCCCGGGCTGTGGGAACCCCTCTGACCACCCCCCCTGCCGCCCCCAGGACCAGCTGGTGAGGGAGAAGGCTCAGCAGCACGACGAGACCTATTACCTGTGGGCCACCGCCTTCTTCATGGCCTTCAACCGGCGCCATGGTTTCCGCCCAGAGCTGGTGTCGGAGACAGTGAGTGTCCGTGCCTTCCACTTCATTGAGCAGAACCTCACCAAATACTACGAGATGGCCCTGATGGACAAGAAGGAGGCAACAACCTGGGCCCACAGGTGAGCACCCTGGGCACCTGGGACCCCCTTGGGCATCTGGGACCCCCTGGGCATCTGGGACACCCCGTGGTGTCTGGGGCTCCCTGGGCACCTGGGGCCACCACACTGCCATCCCCAGGATGCACCTGGCCCTGAAGGCGTACCAGGAGCTGCTGCGGACGGTGCAGGAGATGGACCGGTCCCCCGAGCAGGCGGTGCGGGACAGCAGCCAGGTCATCAAGAGTGAGTCCCTCTGTCCCTCCTCCTGTCCCTGGGTGGGGTGTCTGATCCCGCTTCCCACCGATCCCTCTCCTCCCCAGGCAACATCTTCTACCTGATGGAATACCGGGAGCTCTTCCTGACGCTCTTCCGCAAGTTCGACGAGACCAAGCAGCCGCGCAGCTTCCTGCGGGACCTGGTGGAGACGGCCCACCTCTTCCTCCGCATGCTGGAGCGCTTCTGCCGCGGCCGTGCCAGCCTCGTGGTGCAGGTGGGGCGCGGCTGCCCCGCCGAGGGGGACCCTGGGGGTCGGGCAGCCCCTCCTGAGCCTGTTTTTGCCCCTCCAGAGCAAACGTGTCCGCAGGAAGAAGAAGCCACGGGCGCCCGCAGCCCTCGCCCCGCCGCCGCCCAGCACCGCGGAGCTGGAGGAGCTGTGGGCGGGATTGGCCCCCCAGCTCCAGGCCTGCCTGGAGGTACCAGGGAAGGGTCCGACCCCGCGGGGACCTCTGGGGGTCTTGGCTGGGCAGGGGGTGATGGTGTCCCACCACAGGGCGAGGTGCCCCTCCCCGAGGACGTGGTGCCCTTCGACGCCGCCTCGGAGACGCCGGTGGAGGAGCAGCGTGCGGAGGCTCTGCTGCGGATCCAGGGGTGCCTGCGGCGTTCCCAGGTGCCCCAGGCCCTGAGGCTGCTCCGCTCCGCCAGGTACCGGCACCACAATTCCCATCCTGTCCCCGGGGTGTGGGGACACGGTACCAGCCTGTCCCCCCCGTCCCCAGGGACGTCTGGCCCGAAGGGGACGTGTTCGGAGCTGCTGACGCGGGGCCGCCTGAGGAGACCCGGCTGCTGCGGGAGATCCTCGTCGCTCCCCTGCCCCGTGAGTCCCCCACTCCGGCACCAGGGAGGGGGAGAGCTCTGGGCCAGAAGGGAGAGAGCTTTGGGGACCCTCAGCACGTCTCACCACAGGGAACGCACCCCCTGAGCCCGAGGAGCCGGAGGACGAGGAAGAGGAGGATGAAGAAGAGGAGGAGGAGACAGTGCAAGTGTCAGAGAAGGAATTTAACTTCCTTGACTACCTGAAGCGGTGAGAGGGGTTGGGTGGCCCCGGGGGCGCACGGGGGGTCCCTCCCTGTGGCGGCCGCACTCACGGGGGGCCGTGGCAGGTTCGCCTGTGCCCCCGTGGTGCGGGCGCTGGTGCTGCTGCTCCGGGGGTACGCGAGGAACAGCCCCCGCACCAACCACTGCGCCGCGCGGCTGCTGCACCGCCTGGCCCGCGACCTGCGCATGGAGCCGCTGCTCTTCCAGCTCTCCCTCTTCGCCCTCTTCCACCGCCTGCTCAGCGACCCCGCGGCCGGTGCCCACCAGGTCAGCAGGACCCCCGAGCGCCCCGGGGTGGGGTCTGTCCCCATGTCCCCAGCCCTGCTGTGTCCCCACGTCCCCCAGTCCCACTGTCCCTCCCGCTCTCCCCAGGAGCTGGTGGCCTTGGCCAAGTTCATCCTGGGCAAGTTCTTTGCGCTGGCGGCCACCAACAAAAAGGCCTTTGTGGAGCTGCTCTTCTGGAAGAACCCGACGGCCGTCTACGAGATGACCAAGGGCTACAGCTCCCTGCAGGAGGGAGAGGGGTGAGTGGGGTCGGGGAGGGGGCTGTAACCCCCCCGAGCCCCTCTCCTCTCCCCTCACCCCTTCTCTGCCTCGGCCCAGGGCTCCCAGGAGCCGGGT
>NW_020887314.1:0-3910 GCF_003945725.1 Corapipo altera
GCAGCTCCAGGCTGGGCCAGAGGGGCTGGAGAGCAGCCAGGCAGGAAGGGAGCTGGGAGTGGGGATGGACAGGAAGCTGAACAGGAGCCAGAGTGTGCCCAGGGGGACAAGAGGGCCAATGGATCCTGGCCTGGCTCAGGAACAGGGTGGCCAACAGGTCCAGGCAAGTGATTCCTGCCCTGGACTCAGCGCTGGGGAGGCCACCCCTGGAGTGCTGTGTCCAGCTCTGGGCCCTCAGCTCAGGAAGGACATGGAGGGGCTGGAGCAGGTGCAGAGGAGAGCAACGAGGCTGGGGAAGGGACTGGAGCACAAGTGCTGTGAGGAGAGGCTGAGGGAGCTGGGGGGGCTCAGCCTGGAGAAGAGGAGGCTCAGGGGAGACCTCCTCACTCTCTGCAACTCCCTGACAGGAGGGGGGAGCCGGGGGGGTTGGTCTCTTTTCCCAGGCAACTCTCAGCAAGACAAGAGGGCTCGGTCTTCAGCTGTGCCAGGGGAGGGTTAGGTTGGAGATTAGGAAGAATTTCTTTGCAGAGAGGGTGCTCAGCCCTTGGAATGGGCTGCCCAGGGAAGGGGTGGATTCTCCATCCCTGGAGGTGTTTAAGGACAGACTGGATGTGGCATCAGTGCCATGGGCTGGGAACCACGGCGGGGTTGGATCAAGGGTTGGACTGGATGATCTCGGAGGTCCCTTCCAACCCAGCTGATTCTGGGATTCTCTGAGGGGAAGCCTCATGAGGACACTTGGTTCGTTCAGCTGGAGGAGACTGAGGGGAGACCTCATTGTTGTCTTCAGCATCCTCCTGAGGGGCAGAGGAGGGGCAGGCACTGAGCTCTGCCCTGTGGGGACCAGGGGATGCAGGGAATTGCTGGAATTGTGCCAGGGCAGGGTCAGGTTGGATCTCAGGACAAGGTTCTTCCTCCAGAGGGTGTTTGGCACTGCCCAGGCTCCCCAGGGCAGTGGGCATGGCCCCAAGGCTGCCAGAGCTCCAGGAGGGTTTGGGGCACAGGAGGGGATTGTCAGGCTGTCTGGACAGGTCCAGGACTGGACTTTGACCTTTGTGGGTCCTTCCAACTCCAGGAATTCCACGATTCTGTGATTTTATGCCACCAAGAGCAGCAGCACCCGAGGCACAGCAGCACAGGAGCTGGTGGTGAGTGTGGCACACGGGGCTCTGCAGCTGAGCTTGTTGGTTTTGCCTAAATTACAGATATTTGTCACTGTGAGTCATTTCAGGGCTGTAACTCTGCTTTGAAACGAAGATGACACAGGAGCCACCCACCCAATGAGATTTATGTTCCAAACTGAGTTATCCAAATGGATAACTGATTATGTTGCCAGTCAAAATTGGGAAAGAAGAGCAGAAACAAGGCAAACACTCCCTGGGAGTTCTCCCTCTTCGATATACAAATGGAATGTTTTCCCAGGAACTGAACAGTCCTTTTTTATATATAAAACCTCAAAAGAAAACCGATTTTCTTAAGGAAAATCAATTGTTGTTGTTATAAACTGGAAAGAAATGACTTTAAACACTGTCACAGGTTTCTTTACAGGAGTATCCAGTGGATTAATTTGCCCTGCATTCAGTTGTCATTAATTAAAGAGAAGCTTGTCCAACTTGTTGAGTCAATGAAGAAATTTGTGGTTGATCAATAGGCCAAGCACAATGGACTGAGGGGGTTTATTTTTTATAAACATATCTGTGCATACAGCAATCAATGTTTAATCATCCCATGGGATTAACAGCTCCAGAAATCTATATCTCCCAGTCTTTAAGAGAACACAGTGTTTCTCAGCAGGAGGCGGGGAATAAATCCCCTTTCATTTGACAGCACGAGGGTTTTCTGCTGCAATAAAATCCTGCCACAATTACAGCCCCTTTTCTCTCATGTCAGGGAAATACATTTTGCTTTTCTGGTGTTGGTTTTTTTTTTTGTTTGTTTTGTTTTTTTTTGCTTTTCAGCTTTAGGAACAGAGATTTCTAAATACTCAAAGGTAACCAAGAAAAAAAAAAAAGGAGTTTTCCCACTGAAGCCTCTGGATTTATTAAGCCTGGATATGCTCTGCTCCATTAATTACAGCTCTAGGCCCGTGACAATCTTAATAAATACTCCAAAAACTGAGCTCATTTTTCCCCAGCATTCCACAAATCCTCCCAAACCGTTGGAAAACTGTTGTTTCAAAGGAAATTTCCCACCCTGTGTGTCATCCTTGTCTTTGGGAGGCAAAGGGCCTTTGATTAGAAAAAATTCTCGAGGCAAAGGGTTTGGATTGTAAGAATTTTTCCCCCCTTCGAAAATTCCTTTTCCGGCAGATTCTGGTTCTTCCTTAATATTTCTTAATATTAAAAATATTTCTTAATATTCCTTAATATTTCAGCTCTGGCCACGTGAGTTGAGGTGCAGAAGATGTTTTGGGGTTGTGTTTGCTTGTGGGTTTTCTCGACTGGTTTATGTCAAACAGCAAGGCCTCGACATCAGGGAGAGGCTCTCCAGGGAATTTTAAGGAATTCAAGGATGAGGATTTGCCTCCTTCCCATCCAAGGAGCCAAAATCGATGCCCCAGATCTCCAAGGGGGAAGGGTTGGGTGGTTCTTGGTGCTTCCATGAGCGTTGGGAGTCTCCTCCTTAGAGCATCTCCAGTTTGGGGCTGGGATTTTGCCCCACCCTGAGGCCTTTTGGGAATCCAAATCTTATTTTTAGGGATGTCTTGGGAATTTCAGTGTTGCTGTTTATGTCTCAAAATCATGGGTTGAAAATAAGCTGGAAAATCCTTGTTCCTCCAGCTGCTTCCAAAGTTCTCCAACTCCATGGAGACCTGACCTTCCTTTGTGCTGAGTCAGCAAAGAAATAAGATCAATTCTTTTAGTATTTTTCAGCTCAATTCCTACATTTATTTTAATTTCTCTTCATATTTTTCAGCTCAATTGCTATATTTATTTTCAATTATTTTAGTAATTTTTTCAGATCAATTCCTACATTTATTTTCGATTATTTCAATATTTTTCAGCTCATTTTCTGTATTTATTTTAATTTCTCTTCATATTTTTCAGCTCAATTCCTACATTTATTCTAATTTCTTTTCATGTTTCAGCTCAATTCTTATATTTACTTTTGATTATTTTAATATTTTTCAGCTCAATTACTACATTTATTTTCAATTATTTTCATATTTTTCAGCTCTATCCCTACATTTATTTTCGATTATCTTAATATTTTTCAGCTCAATTTCTGTATTTGTTTTAATTTCTCTTCATATTTTTCAAATCAAGTCCTACATTTATTTTGAATTATTTTAGTAATTTTCAGCTCAATTCCTACATTTATTTTAGTTTCTCTTCATATTTTTCAGCTCAATTCCTACATTTCTTTTCATTTCTTTTCATATTTTTCAGCTCAATTCCCACATTTCTTTTCATTTCTTTTCATATTTTTCAGCTCAACTCCTATATTTATTTTTGATTATTTTAATATTTTTTCAGCTCTATCCCTACATTTATTTTCAATTTTTTTTTATATTTTTCAGCTCTATCCCTACATTTATTTTCAATTAATTTTTAATACTTTTCAGCTCAATTCCTACATTTATTTTCAATTATTTTGATATTTTTCATCTTAAAGTCTACATTTATTTTCTTTTTTTTTTATATTTTTCAGCCAAGGGTGCTGTTGGTGTTTCACACCAGATTTGGGATGTGCTGGAAAGGCTCCCTCAGGAATGTCCTGGAGTGATTCCTCCATGGATAACTTTATTTTCCAGGTGGAAAGAGAAGCTTGAAAATGGAATGTGGTGAAAACTGGGTGGATATTTCCTTGATTTATTTATTTATTTATTCCACAGCTGAGCTGAAAAATCAGGCAAAGGTTTGTTTTCTGTCCAAATAAATGACAATTTTGTGATGTTTTGTGGTTTTTT
>NW_020887314.1:3920-4350 GCF_003945725.1 Corapipo altera
TTGAGGTCACCTCAAACCTCTCTTTGCAGGAAGGTGGGACCTCACCAACCAACATCCCAGGACATTTGATTTGTGGGAACATTCCTGTCTCCAAAACACCAGCAATTCAAACCTTCCCTTGCATCCCCGACAGCTTTGGACAACAAAATCAGAGTTATTAAAAATTCAAGAAAATTTTACTATGGGAGACCTCTCAATAAGGAAGAGGAAATGAGTTGATTGAAGCAGCTGGAAAGTGAAATAATGAAGTTTTGATTTGCCTCACCATTGAAAATACAATATTTCTTTATCCAAGGGCACTTGTCGTGGGAGCTGAGAAGGAGGCTTTGACAAGAGCCTGAAGTCTCTGTGGAAGCTGTGAAAAAAAAACCACAACCAACCCACAAGAAATTCAAGAACAAAAAACCCTCAGGAGAAAATAAAAAAAAAA
>NW_020887315.1:0-875 GCF_003945725.1 Corapipo altera
GCCGAAGCTCTTCTGGCAGTCGGGGCACTGGTAGGGCTTCCCTTACTAGTGGGTCTGTTGGTGTGAGGTCAAGTTAGAGCTCTGGGTGAAGCTCTTCCCACACTCCCCACACTTGTAGGGCCTCTCCCCGGTGTGGATGCGCCGGTGCCTGAAGAGGGTGGAGTTGTGCTTGAAGCCCTTCCCACAGTCGGTGCAGTGGAAGGGCCTCTCATCAGTGTGTGTCCGCTCATGCATGAGGAGGTTGGAGCTGGTCTGAAACCTCTTCCCACATTCCCCACACTTGTAGGGTCGTTCCCCAGTGTGGATACGCTGGTGTTGGATCAAGTTGGAGCTCTGCCTGAAGCTCTTCCCACATTCCCCACACGTGTAGGGCCGTTCCCCAGAGTGGATGTGCTGGTGTCGAATCAGGCTGGAGTTGTCACTGAAGCTCTTCCCACATTCCCCATATGTGTAGGGCCGTTCCCCAGTGTGGATGTGCTGGTGTCGGATCAGGTAGGAGCTGTTCCTGAAGCTCTTCCCACATTCCCTACACGTGTAGGGTCGTTCCCCAGTGTGGATGTGCTGGTGGGTGAGGAGTTGGGTGCTCTTCCTAAAGCTCTTCCCACATTCCAGGCACCTGAAGGGCTTCTCCCTGCTGGGAGGCTGCTCAGGGACCACCAGCTCAGAGCTCTGGTTCAAGGTCCAGCCTCCTTCCCAGCACAGGCTGGCTCTTTCCTCCTCAGAGCACCCTGGGATGGCTTTGGAGTCCCTCCTGTGGGGGAATCTCCGGCCCTTTTCCTCCCCGCTGCCTTCCTGCGCCGGGGAGCCCTTCAAAACGGCCTCTCCCAACAGGGTCTCACGGGGGGATTTGTCCTCCGGGCTCTCCGTCCTCAGCT
>NW_020887315.1:975-4349 GCF_003945725.1 Corapipo altera
CAGGGTCTCACGGGGGGATTTGTCCTCCGGGCTCTCCGTCCTCAGCTTGGGGCCTGGGGCAGGAAGCAAGAAGGACAGGGAGGGGATTTGCCTCCGGCCCACAGGGAAGGCCAAGGACATCCCCCCAACTCCGGCCCAGGCAGGACGGCGGCGGCAGCGGGGTTGTCCTGCAGCCGGGGCCATGCTCGGCTGACAGAGCCAGCACAACACCCGCCCAAAGGGCCACTGACTTCCTCCTCACCTGCCTGGGGGGCCCAAGGCATCTTCCTCTTCCTCGCAGCCTCCTCCTCCATCCGCCCAAGCTTTGGGAAGGACAAATCCTGATGGGGGGAAAACAAGGGCTGATCGCGTTGGTTTGGGGGTTCCTCCTGCCCAAGTCCATCTCTAGAACTCACTGGGCATCCTGTGTCCATAAAAACCTCCCAAACACCATGATTCAGCTCAGAAAAAAACAAACTACTGGGATTCAGGCAAAAACCCTCTCAGAAATAGCAAGAAGACCCTCACCCCCCAAAACTGCAAAAAGTTGAGATTCAACTAAAAAATATACTCCAAAATATGAAGATTAGCCCCAAAAAATTCTCCCAGAAATCCCTCATCTCTATTCTCTCTCCTCTGGGGTTTGGAGGATCTCCCCTGTCTGGGATGCTGGGGGTCCCACTTATGGATGCTGGGAGTGTTGAGGGTCCCAAAGTTCCCTTCTCCTCTGACTCTCGCCTTCTGTGTGCCGCATTCCCAGACATTCCCCCTCTCCAGGTTCTCCACTTGGTTGTCCCGAGGATCCCAGGGGTCCCCACTGTCCAGCTTACCCTTCTCCGTGCCCCCCATTTCAGGCTCCTGGGAGTCTTGGTGCTCCTCCCTCTCCGTGCTCCCCCCTCCAGGTTGCCGGGGGTCCCCCAGTTCTGGCATCTCCCCGCTCTGCCCTCCACACTCGGCAACTCCCAGGCTCCACACCCACCCCTGGCACTCCCAGGGGGCCCCAAACCCACTGTGTTCCCCCCACCGGCACCGGGCTGACAATGGAGCCGGCGGGGCCTGACCCAGAAACACCAACACCCACCATGGGGGAGGACCCACATCCCCCCACCCACTGCCGGGGCTCTGCCACCAACCCAGCCCGGCACCCCCAAAAACACCTCCTGCCCACCCCAAAGAGTCACAAAGGGCACAGCCCTGCACAAGGGTCGGCTGTGCCCAGGGCAACCAAACAGCCCCACAGGTCAGGGGACACCAGAGGCTGCCCCAGGGAAACGAGAGCAGGGAGTGGATCGGGCCCCCTGACACATGGGCGGGCTCTGGCTTCTGACCTAGGGTAGTTTGGCACCAACAGCACGGCCCCAAACGCTGGCTTGGCACAGGGGGCCCGAGCTTCCCCCTCTCTCCAGCCTCCTTCACTCTCCAGGGAGCAAAGCAACTGTCCCTGTCCTTTGGCTCTCTCTCTGCCAGCTCAGTGTGGGGCACACGGGCTGGGGGTCCCTCCCAAGCCCCCCGGGCAGCCGGCGTTGGCTGGGGGGATGTGAGGGCTGGGCCTGCTCAGCACAGCCCCGGCCTCGTGCCCAGCGCCTCTTTCCTGACCCACACAAGAGCTTCCCGGCCCCCCCAGGGCTCCCCTGCTGCTGCCTCTGCTCCTGGTCCTGCCTTTGCTGCTCCCTTGGCTGGGGCAGCGGCGGCAGGGGGGGATGGCAGCAGCTTCAGCTCCACGGCCCTTCCTGGGGGGAGCTCAGCCCGGGGGGGACGGGCAGGGACCTGATGGGGATGGACAGGGGCCCAGCAGGGACAGCCAGGGCCTGCAGGGGAAGGCACAGGGACAACCTGTCCCCCCACACTGCCAGGGCTGTCTCTGCTCCTCCTTGCAGGCTCCGTGGCCAGGCACAGTTTGTGTTCCTGGGTGCCACCATCTCAGCACTTGCAGCCGCTCAAATCAGCGCCCGCAGCTCTGCAGCAAAGCCCCAGCTCACCTGGCACACAGGGGATGGACACAGCACCTTCTCGGGGATGGGCACTCACAGTTTTGTCCTCTTCCCCACCACGGGGCTCTCCTTCCTCAGCAGCACCTCTGCCTTGCACTTATTCTCAGCCTCACCTCAGGGACAGCTCTGGGCTCACCTCCGCGCCACTTCTCAGCCTCACCTCAGGGCCTGGGCTCAAGGACAGGAACCTGCAGGGAGGGGACATCATGTGCAAGCTCAGGGCTGCCTGCCTGCACTGGCCTATGGGCTTCTTTCTCCTTCTACAACCAGCCCAGAACATAGCCTGCTTTTCTAACACCACACATTTACAGACTAACTCTGGAGATAGATATGGACAGACATCTCCATCACCCTGGGGATGGAGCCTCAAGCATGTGCTGCCATAGGAATGGGAATCACAGAATCAGCTGGGTTGGAAAAGACCTCCAAGATCATCAACTCCAACCCTGGATCCAACCCTGCTGTGCTTCCCAGACCATGGCACTGAGGCCACATCCACTCTCACCTTCAACACCTCCAGGGACACTGACTCCACCCCCTCCCTGCCCAACCCATTCCAAGGCCTCATTACTCTCTCCACAAAAAACTGCTTCCCAATATCCAACCTAAACCTCCCCTGGCACAGCTCAAGACCCAGCCCTCTTGTCCTACTGCTGCTTCCTGGTACAACAGCCCCACCCCCACCTGGCTCCAACCTCCTGGCAGGGACTTGCAGAGAGTCAGGAGGTCTCCCCTGAGCCTCCTCTTCTCCAGCCTCAACACCCCCAGCTCCCTCAGCCTCTCCTCACCCCACTTGTGCTCCACTCCCTTCCTCAGCCTCGCTGCTCTTCTCTGCACCTGCTCCAGCCCCTCCAGGGCCTTCCTCAACTCAGGGGCCAGAGCTGGACACAGCACTCCAGGGGTGGCCTCACCAGCGCTCACTCCAGCCCAACAATCCCTTCCCTGCTCCTGCTGACACACTCTTCCTCACACAGGTCCCTCTGTAGAGCCCTCCTGCCTTCAGCACATCAACACACCCCCAGCTTGGTGTCACCTGCACATTTGCTGATGAAATGCCTGGTTCTGCAGGAGCTGCAGATGCTCAAGGGGCAGCAGGACCAACTCAGGGGCCTGGGATGGCCTGGGGAGCTTTTGGGTCCAGAACGGTCTTGGGGGAGCTGGGGAGGGGCTTTGGGGATTGGGGGTACAGACCAGTTCAGACCAGGACAGACCAGGACAGACCAGTACCTCCTCAGTGTTCCCCAGATCTCTCCTGGAGCTGGGCCACGTTGTCCTGGGACACCTGAACCCCTCCCAGTGCCCTCCCAGTACAACCCAGTGCCCCCAGTACAGCCCACTGTGTTCCTGTCCCAGGGTGCCGGGTGATCCCTCTTTAGGGGGGTTGGAAGGGATTTGACAGGGGGG
>NW_020887316.1:0-4342 GCF_003945725.1 Corapipo altera
GTGTGTGGAGAGGGCCTCACATCCGAAGAGGGGGCTCTAGAGGGAAATGAGGTTCAGGGAAGGTTTCCATAGGAATTGGGTGCTTAGAGATGGGTCTTGGCAGGGGGTCCAAGGTGTCATCTCCAAACTCTGTGCCCGGCTGTTGCCGTCGGGTTTCTTCTCCGCAGCTCCCACGATCCTGGCAGATGTGCAGCCCTCGGACCCTGTCATGCAGGAGGAGATCTTCGGGCCCATCCTGCCCATCGTTGTCGTGGCCAACATGGATGAAGCCATTGACTTCATCAACGCGCGGCCGCGACCCTTGGCCATCTACGCCTTCTCCTGTGACAGCAAGGTGAGTCCGTGGAGCAGGGCAAGTGGGGAGGAAAATCAGGCACCACCCCGACAGCCACCCGAATGCACTCTGGAGGGAACACTCTGGGAACATTTAACGGATGAATTGGGTGACGTTTGCCAAGTGCAAGACCCTCATCCGCCTTCTCTGCTCCCTCCCAGGTGGTGAACCAGGTCCTGGAGCGGACGAGCAGCGGCGGCTTCTGCGGCAACGACACCCTGATGCACGTGTCGCTGACCTCGCTGCCCTTCGGAGGGATTGGTATGTCCAGAGCCCCCAGGCCTGACCAACTTCATTCTGCCTCTTAGGAATAGTAAGAACTGATAAATACGTGGAGAACCTCTTATGGAACCTTGGAGATCCTCCTTGGAAAAGAGGAAGTTTTTGCTCTCTGGGTTGGTGCAATTTGTTTTCTCAAGTGAAAAGCGAGGTCACTCAGCCCTGGGCCTTCACTGCAGCATGGTCCAGGGATGCAGGAATACAGGAGTGTTGTTCCTCAGAATAATTCCCAATCTCCTCATCTCTCCCCAAAATATTTCTGGGATAAATCCCTCCCTTTGTTGGTGCCCCTTCTCAGTATCTCTGTCAGAGCTGGTGGCTGAGTCAGACATAATGAAATACCTTGACAATTAATTCCTCACCTGCCTGTGGCTCAGCAAACAATAATTGGTACTTCCCATTCCGTAACTTATCTTAATTGGGAATGATTCAGACCAACCATCTCCAATTATCAGCTAAAGCCACTTTAGAGCAGGTGAATGGGCTGAAGTCATTGGGGTGAGACGGGAAGTCACTGGACTCAACCTCCAGTTAAACCAGCCACAGGAATTGGGAGAACTGGTGTTACCAATGTGGCTTCAGGTTTTAAGAGCTCCAGGAAGAAGATGGAACAGCTCCAGCCGTGGGGAGATACAGAGGAGCATCATGGAGGGAAATCAAGGCTTGTAGACCCAACAAAGCTTGTGTAGATAAATGGAGGTGGGTAAAAATGAGATGCTTAGGCCTCCAAGCTGCTGAGCTGCAGGAGGATTGGTAGGATTGCATATCCATAGACCTGGAGGAGGCACTGGGAAGGATGGAATTCCTCCACCATGTCTGTGTTGCTCAGCAGAGAAAAACCTGTGGGGGGGTTTTTCCCTTGTGTTGATGCTCAGAGCGGGTGTCATCAGGAGCAGAGTCCCATCCTGAGCATGGACCTGTCCTGTGTGTTCCAGGGAACAGTGGCCTGGGAAGATACCACGGGAAGTTCACCTTCGACACCTTCTCCCACCACCGGGGCTGCCTGCACCGGAGCATGGGGCTGGAGGCCATCAACGCCCCGCGCTACCCGCCCTACACCCAGCAGAAACTGGGGCTCCTCACGGCCGCCTTCGAGGTCAAGCGCAGGGGCACCTGCACTCTGCTCTGAGGGTCCCACGTCCTGCTCCGAGGGTCCCCACGCACGGAGTCGGTGTGGAGAACCAGGACTGCCCCCCGATCCTCACCGTGTCCTTTCCCTCGCTGGAGCGCGTTGGACAGCCGGGATGGATGCCCCCTCCTGCACGCTTGTGGCCTCTGCTCTGGACCATTTTCCAGGATGCAGCTGAAATGGCCCAGAAACTTTTTCCTCTTCCTGGTGGAGAAATGGTCCCATCAGCCCCATCTCCCATCACATGGACCTTTCCTTGGGGATGATCCTCCTTCTCCTCACTGTCGCTCTTTCCTCCATGTAACTCTGCCTATAGTAAAGACTTTGCATTGAGCTCTCTCCTGCCTCTTTTTGTGCCTCTGTCCTCCGGTTTGGGGGGTGCTGGGAGATGCCCTGGGCTGGATTTGGCTGGAGTGGAGCCAGCAGTGATATGCAGGCAGCCAAGGGGCAGGGCAGGAAGCTGGCAACCGCCCTTCTCTGGACACCTCCAGAGAAGGAGGAAGCTGCAGTTGGCAGCCCCGGCGCAACCACCCTTGTGTTGCTCCTGTGGGACCATGGAGACGGACAGTGTCTTCCTGCAGCCTGCCGGGAGCGGCGCTGGGAGAGCCCCTGAGGGTGATGGTGGGAAGGGGAGTGTGGATGCTGATGCCATGAGGTAAGAGTGTGGTGGGATAGAGGGGCGGCAGGAGGGGTCCTGGTTCTCTGCCCTCCCCCTGGAGCAGCAGTTGGATAACAGGATAGGGTGATGCGGAACTTGGAGGAGCTGGGATGGGGCTGCGGGTCCCCCTGACACCCCTGTCCCCACAGCGGGAACCCCTACGCAGGGCTGGTGAGCCACCTGCGGGCATCCTGGCTCTCCAGGAAGACACGGCCCTTGGAATACCGCGTGGCCCAGCTGGAAGCCTTGGGACGCTTCCTGGATGAGAAGAAGCAGGCGATCCTGGAGGCCACCGCTGCGGACATGGGCAAGGTGAGAGGCGCCGGGAACCGGGGGGACCTGCCGGCTGGAGGAGCCGCAGGGCTCCCCCACCCCGGCTTAGGGCGCTGTGTCCTCCTCCCTCTGAGTGCTCCACCCCCAAATGGACTCCGACCCGGGAGAGTGAGGTGAAGCATGTCCCAGCCCAGCCCCCTGCAGAGCTTGTCTCTGCCCTGACGTGGGCAGAGGGGGCTGTGGGAAGTCTCCCAGCATCGATAGCCATTCCCGCACCTACCAGCCTCTGTTTCCCTATTTCCTGGGCAGTTTCATCCCTGCTCCCTGGCCGAGCTTCCCACTGAATTGTCACTCCCTGAGGGCTTGCCCAGGCTGCCGCATTCCGAGCCTGGACTCTGTGGCTGCACTCTGTGGCTCTGCAGCTGGAGCCTCTACCACCACACTGGGCTCATTGTCTGCTGCTCTCCAACCTAGTTCCTTTGGACACCCTCCCTCCCCATCCTTCCTGCTGCCTGGATCAATGGGACCTGCGTCAGTTTTCCTATTTTTTTTAAGCAGTCAGTGCTTAAAAACTTCATGCCACAGACACAGGGGGGTGCTCAGCATCCTTGGGGGGGTGCCCATTCACCATGGGACTTGGAGGCTCCAGGGCTTCAGTCCCCAGATCCTGGGGGAAACAGTGTGGAGTGTGAGGATATGAGCTGCCCTGTGCTGCAGGACACACTGAGGTGACATGTCAGGTCCTCGGTGTCCCCAGCCGCCCTTTGAGGTTGAATTATCCGAGACGCTCCTGTGCAAGAATGAGCTCCACGAGACCCTGAACAACCTCTCCCACTGGATGAAGGATGAGCACGTGGAGAGGCCTCTGGTGAGAGGGAAGCAGAGGGAGAGGACGGGAGGCAGAGCCAGGTGGGATGGTGGTGCAGGATGGGACCTGTTCTGGTGGGTGTCCTGTAGGCGATCCGGTTGGATTCGGCCTTCATCCGCAAGGATCCGTACGGGGTGGTGCTCATCATAGCGCCCTGGAACTACCCCATCTACCTCATCCTGGGGCCCCTCATCGGGGCCATCGCTGCTGGTGAGCCCCACCTTACAGTCCCCTGGCCGAGAGGATCCAGGCACTTCATCCCCAGAAGGGCTGGCTGTTACCATGTCACTGCTCCAACATCCTCTCGATCTCCCCCAGGGAACTGTGTCATCATCAAACCCTCAGAAATATCCAAGAACACCGAGAGACTTGTGGCAGAAGCACTGCCCTGCTACCTGGACAAGGTGAGATGCTCTCCCCATCCCTGTCTCGTGGCTGGGGTGTTGCTACCCCTGCACACTCAAAGCTGTGCCCTGTGCCCACTATCTCTCGTGCCACTATCTCTCGTGCCATGAGCTGCCCAACTATCTCTCGTGCACACTATCTCTCGTGCCATGAGCTGCCAACCTCCTCCCTCCATGCCCAGCGAGTGTCCCAGCATCCCAGGATGCTGTTGGAGAGGACAGATGGTGACAGGAGGGGACCTGTTCTGTTCTCCTGCAGGACTGCTTTGCTGTGGTGACTGGGGGTGTGCAGGAGACCACAAGGCTGCTGGAGAACAAGTTCGACTACATCTTCTACACAGGTAATCCTGTGGGACAGAGCAGAGCCCTGTCTGGCTTTGGTGTGAGGGGGAAGAGG
>NW_020887317.1:0-4342 GCF_003945725.1 Corapipo altera
GTGTGTGGAGAGGGCCTCACATCCGAAGAGGGGGCTCTAGAGGGAAATGAGGTTCAGGGAAGGTTTCCATAGGAATTGGGTGCTTAGAGATGGGTCTTGGCAGGGGGTCCGAGGTGTCATCTCCAAACTCTGTGCCCGGCTGTTGCCGTCGGGTTTCTTCTCCGCAGCTCCCACGATCCTGGCAGACGTGCAGCCCTCGGACCCTGTCATGCAGGAGGAGATCTTTGGGCCCATCCTGCCCATCGTTGTCGTGGCCAACATGGATGAAGCCATTGACTTCATCAACGCGCGGCCGCGGCCCTTGGCCATCTACGCCTTCTCCTGTGACAGCAAGGTGAGTCCGTGGAGCAGGGCAAGTGGGGAGGAAAATCAGGCACCACCCCGACAGCCACCCGAATGCACTCTGGAGGGAACACTCTGGGAACATTTAACGGATGAATTGGGTGACGTTTGCCAAGTGCAAGACCCTCATCCGCCTTCTCTGCTCCCTCCCAGGTGGTGAACCAGGTCCTGGAGCGGACGAGCAGCGGCGGCTTCTGCGGCAACGACACCCTGATGCACGTGTCGCTGACCTCGCTGCCCTTCGGAGGGATTGGTATGTCCAGAGCCCCCAGGCCTGACCAACTTCATTCTGCCTCTTAGGAATAGTAAGAACTGATAAATACGTGGAGAACCTCTTATGGAACCTTGGAGATCCTCCTTGGAAAAGAGGAAGTTTTTGCTCTCTGGGTTGGTGCAATTTGTTTTCTCAAGTGAAAAGCGAGGTCACTCAGCCCTGGGCCTTCACTGCAGCATGGTCCAGGGATGCAGGAATACAGGAGTGTTGTTCCTCAGAATAATTCCCAATCTCCTCATCTCTCCCCAAAATATTTCTGGGATAAATCCCTCCCTTTGTTGGTGCCCCTTCTCAGTATCTCTGTCAGAGCTGGTGGCTGAGTCAGACATAATGAAATACCTTGACAATTAATTCCTCACCTGCCTGTGGCTCAGCAAACAATAATTGGTACTTCCCATTCCGTAACTTATCTTAATTGGGAATGATTCAGACCAACCATCTCCAATTATCAGCTAAAGCCACTTTAGAGCAGGTGAATGGGCTGAAGTCATTGGGGTGAGACGGGAAGTCACTGGACTCAACCTCCAGTTAAACCAGCCACAGGAATTGGGAGAACTGGTGTTACCAATGTGGCTTCAGGTTTTAAGAGCTCCAGGAAGAAGATGGAACAGCTCCAGCCGTGGGGAGATACAGAGGAGCATCATGGAGGGAAATCAAGGCTTGTAGACCCAACAAAGCTTGTGTAGATAAATGGAGGTGGGTAAAAATGAGATGCTTAGGCCTCCAAGCTGCTGAGCTGCAGGAGGATTGGTAGGATTGCATATCCATAGACCTGGAGGAGGCACTGGGAAGGATGGAATTCCTCCACCATGTCTGTGTTGCTCAGCAGAGAAAAACCTGTGGGGGGGTTTTTCCCTTGTGTTGATGCTCAGAGCGGGTGTCATCAGGAGCAGAGTCCCATCCTGAGCATGGACCTGTCCTGTGTGTTCCAGGGAACAGTGGCCTGGGAAGATACCACGGGAAGTTCACCTTCGACACCTTCTCCCACCACCGGGGCTGCCTGCACCGGAGCATGGGGCTGGAGGCCATCAACGCCCCGCGCTACCCGCCCTACACCCAGCAGAAACTGGGGCTCCTCACGGCCGCCTTCGAGGTCAAGCGCAGGGGCACCTGCACTCTGCTCTGAGGGTCCCACGTCCTGCTCCGAGGGTCCCCACGCACGGAGTCGGTGTGGAGAACCAGGACTGCCCCCCGATCCTCACCGTGTCCTTTCCCTCGCTGGAGCGCGTTGGACAGCCGGGATGGATGCCCCCTCCTGCACGCTTGTGGCCTCTGCTCTGGACCATTTTCCAGGATGCAGCTGAAATGGCCCAGAAACTTTTTCCTCTTCCTGGTGGAGAAATGGTCCCATCAGCCCCATCTCCCATCACATGGACCTTTCCTTGGGGATGATCCTCCTTCTCCTCACTGTCGCTCTTTCCTCCATGTAACTCTGCCTATAGTAAAGACTTTGCATTGAGCTCTCTCCTGCCTCTTTTTGTGCCTCTGTCCTCCGGTTTGGGGGGTGCTGGGAGATGCCCTGGGCTGGATTTGGCTGGAGTGGAGCCAGCAGTGATATGCAGGCAGCCAAGGGGCAGGGCAGGAAGCTGGCAACCGCCCTTCTCTGGACACCTCCAGAGAAGGAGGAAGCTGCAGTTGGCAGCCCCGGCGCAACCACCCTTGTGTTGCTCCTGTGGGACCATGGAGACGGACAGTGTCTTCCTGCAGCCTGCCGGGAGCGGCGCTGGGAGAGCCCCTGAGGGTGATGGTGGGAAGGGGAGTGTGGATGCTGATGCCATGAGGTAAGAGTGTGGTGGGATAGAGGGGCGGCAGGAGGGGTCCTGGTTCTCTGCCCTCCCCCTGGAGCAGCAGTTGGATAACAGGATAGGGTGATGCGGAACTTGGAGGAGCTGGGATGGGGCTGCGGGTCCCCCTGACACCCCTGTCCCCACAGCGGGAACCCCTACGCAGGGCTGGTGAGCCACCTGCGGGCATCCTGGCTCTCCAGGAAGACACGGCCCTTGGAATACCGCGTGGCCCAGCTGGAAGCCTTGGGACGCTTCCTGGATGAGAAGAAGCAGGCGATCCTGGAGGCCACCGCTGCGGACATGGGCAAGGTGAGAGGCGCCGGGAACCGGGGGGACCTGCCGGCTGGAGGAGCCGCAGGGCTCCCCCACCCCGGCTTAGGGCGCTGTGTCCTCCTCCCTCTGAGTGCTCCACCCCCAAATGGACTCCGACCCGGGAGAGTGAGGTGAAGCATGTCCCAGCCCAGCCCCCTGCAGAGCTTGTCTCTGCCCTGACGTGGGCAGAGGGGGCTGTGGGAAGTCTCCCAGCATCGATAGCCATTCCCGCACCTACCAGCCTCTGTTTCCCTATTTCCTGGGCAGTTTCATCCCTGCTCCCTGGCCGAGCTTCCCACTGAATTGTCACTCCCTGAGGGCTTGCCCAGGCTGCCGCATTCCGAGCCTGGACTCTGTGGCTGCACTCTGTGGCTCTGCAGCTGGAGCCTCTACCACCACACTGGGCTCATTGTCTGCTGCTCTCCAACCTAGTTCCTTTGGACACCCTCCCTCCCCGTCCTTCCTGCTGCCTGGATCAATGGGACCTGCGTCAGTTTTCCTATTTTTTTTAAGCAGTCAGTGCTTAAAAACTTCATGCCACAGACACAGGGGGGTGCTCAGCATCCTTGGGGGGGTGCCCATTCACCATGGGACTTGGAGGCTCCAGGGCTTCAGTCCCCAGATCCTGGGGGAAACAGTGTGGAGTGTGAGGATATGAGCTGCCCTGTGCTGCAGGACACACTGAGGTGACATGTCAGGTCCTCGGTGTCCCCAGCCGCCCTTTGAGGTTGAATTATCCGAGACGCTCCTGTGCAAGAATGAGCTCCACGAGACCCTGAACAACCTCTCCCACTGGATGAAGGATGAGCACGTGGAGAGGCCTCTGGTGAGAGGGAAGCAGAGGGAGAGGACGGGAGGCAGAGCCAGGTGGGATGGTGGTGCAGGATGGGACCTGTTCTGGTGGGTGTCCTGTAGGCGATCCGGTTGGATTCGGCCTTCATCCGCAAGGATCCGTACGGGGTGGTGCTCATCATAGCGCCCTGGAACTACCCCATCTACCTCATCCTGGGGCCCCTCATCGGGGCCATCGCTGCTGGTGAGCCCCACCTTACAGTCCCCTGGCCGGGAGGATCCAGGCACTTCGTCCCCAGAAGGGCTGGCTGTTACCATGTCACTGCTCCAACATCCTCTCGATCTCCCCCAGGGAACTGTGTCATCATCAAACCCTCAGAAATATCCAAGAACACCGAGAGACTTGTGGCAGAAGCACTGCCCTGCTACCTGGACAAGGTGAGATGCTCTCCCCATCCCTGTCTCGTGGCTGGGGTGTTGCTACCCCTGCACACTCAAAGCTGTGCCCTGTGCCCACTATCTCTCGTGCCACTATCTCTCGTGCCATGAGCTGCCCAACTATCTCTCGTGCACACTATCTCTCGTGCCATGAGCTGCCAACCTCCTCCCTCCATGCCCAGCGAGTGTCCCAGCATCCCAGGATGCTGTTGGAGAGGACAGATGGTGACAGGAGGGGACCTGTTCTGTTCTCCTGCAGGACTGCTTTGCTGTGGTGACTGGGGGTGTGCAGGAGACCACAAGGCTGCTGGAGAACAAGTTCGACTACATCTTCTACACAGGTAATCCTGTGGGACAGAGCAGAGCCCTGTCTGGCTTTGGTGTGAGGGGGAAGAGG
>NW_020887318.1:0-4342 GCF_003945725.1 Corapipo altera
GCAGGGGAATCATTCCCTGCAGCCCCTTTGCACTGTAGGAAATGGGAACACTGTGCACATCCTGCTGCCTCCAGATTCCATTCTGGGTGTGTGGGGAGCAAAGAAATCCCTGGTTCTGCAGGAGCTGCAGATGCTCAAGGGGCAACAGGACCAACTCAGGGACCTGAGGGGGCCTGGGGGGCTTTAGGGTGCAGAAGGGTCCTGGGGGAGCTGGGGAGGGGCTTTGGGGATTGGAGGTACAGACCAGTACAGACCAGTACCTCCTCACTGCTCCTCAGATCTCTCCTGGAGCTGGGCCACCTTGTCCTGGGACACCTGAGCCCCCCCAGTGCCCTCCCAGTACAGCCCAGTGCCCCCAGTACAGCCCACTGTGTTCCTGTCCCAGGGTGCCATGTGATCCCTCTTGGGGGGGTTGGAAGGGATTTGAGGGGGGGCTGGGAGAGATTTGAAAGCAGCTGGGGGGTTGGATGGGGATTTGGGGGGGTTTGGAGGTCTTTGGGGGCATTGGGGCATCAAAGGGATCTGTGGGGGGAGGGGATTAAAGGGAAAATGGAGGCTAAGGGACATTTTGGGGGGGGTTAAATAGGCTTGGGGGGGAGAGGAGGGGCTGCATCAAGAACAGGTGAGTCCTGAGACCCTTCCTGGTGTCCCTAAGACCTTCTTGGTGTCCCCAGTTCCCCCCCTGACACCTCGAGACACCCCTGGTGTCTCCAGTGTCTCCAGGGCCTCCCCATGGCCCCAACTGCCCCCTTGACACCCCAATTCCACTGTCCACAAACCCCTCCCCACTGTCCCCAACCCCAACCCTGATGTCCCCAACCCTCCATCTCACCCCAGGAGCCCCCTGGACCCTCTGACCCAACCCCCCCCCACCCCGCTCACAGAAAGGCCAAGGGCATCTGGGGACACACTGGGGACAACTGGAGGGCTTTGTGGGGCACTGGGTGATTACTGGGGGATACTGAGATACACTGGAGGTAACCAGGGGCCACTGGGAAGGACTGGGGAGTTACTGGGGGATTACCAGGACACAGTGGGGGGACACTGGCCGGTTACTGGGCCATACTGGGGGTTACTGGGTGCTCACTGCAGGATCACTGGGTCATCCTGGGGGGCAGTGGGAGGTCACTGGGATACACTGGGTGGTCACTGAGGGGGTTACTGGGCCGTACTGAGGGTCACTGGGAGGTCACTGAGATATACTGGGGGCACTGGGATCCCCTTAGTAGGTTCTCCTCCTCCTGGACTTTTGGGGGCACCTCCAGGACCCCTCCCCTGGGCGCTGGGAGATCCCCTGAACCCCACTGCTGGGCTTTAGGGGACACCCGGGCCCCCTTTCCTTTGGGGTCTCTGCCTGCTGAGTTTTGAGGGTCTCTGGTGTTCGAGGGGGGAATTGGGATCCCCTTTCCCTGGAGTCGGTTCACTGGGCTGGCAGAGGCGTTGTGGTGGGATGGGAAATGGCCTTATAGGAATTTTAGTTGGCCGTGGCCAGACAGGACTGACACGGAGACCCCCCAAAATCCATGCAAAACCCCTGAAATCCCCTCAGAAATCCACCTCTGGACCCATCAAAACCACCTCAAATTCCCTCAGAGACCTCATCTCTCCCCCAGGACCCCCTAAACCCTCTCAGTGACCTGCAAAACCCACCTGGGACCCCCAAGCCCCTTCAGGGACCTCAAAACCCCCCTCAGGGACCCTCAAAACTGTCTGGGACTCCTGAAATCCCCCTAGAAACCCACAAAACTGCTTCAAAGACACCCCTTCCAAAGCCCCCCAGGACCTCCCAATTCCCTCGGAGACTCCAAAACTCCCTCAGGGATTCCCAAACCCCTTAAGGGACCTTTAACCTCCCCCCTAAGTCCCTTCGCGACACCAAAGCTCCTCAGAGCCCCCCCAAACCTCCTCAGGGACCTCTAAAAGCCCCTAAAGGACCCCAAAACCACAGAACAGCAGAAGAGCTTTCTGTAAAGGAAGAGAGCAAAGAATCTGAGAAGGAGGAGACCAAGGAAAAACTGAAGCAAAGCAATAAAATCATCCTGGCACTTGCAGTTTTTCCTTCACCTTTTTCTCGCTTTTCCTTTTTTTAGGGTTCTTTTTTTGGTTGGGTGGTTTCGAATTTTTTTTCCGAGGGACTTTCTCAGGAACCGAATCACCCTTCCGGGTTCTTGGGAGGCCTCCGGGCCCCGCGGCCCCCGAGAGGGTCCTCCGAACCTCCGAACCCCCCAGCTAAGCCCTCCCGAGCCCTCCGGCCTTTCCACCCCCAGCCGCGCCCCCCGCAGCCCCCGAGGGGATCCCCAGACCCCGCTCTCCCGCACCCCCGCCGGCACTCAGAGCTCACCGACCGACCCGCCGCCATCACCGATTCCCGGCAGCCAACACGGCAGGGGCGGGGGCGGGGCTGCGGGGGCGTGGCCGCGCGCTGATTGGCTGCGGCGGCGTTCTCTAAACGCGGTGCGCGCGCAGATCGCCGTGTTGGCTGCCGGGAACCGGTGATGGCGGCGGGGCCTGCGGTTCGCTCTGAGTGTTGTGAGTCCCCCCGGGGGGGGCTCGGGATGGTTTGGGGGGGGGTTCGGGGATCCCCGAGCAGGTTTTGAGGGGTCCTTGGGGGAGTTCGGTGTCCTGAGGGGACTCAAGGGGTGGTTGAAGGTTCCTGAAGGGGTTTGGGGGTCTCTGAGGGGGTTTTTGTTTCTGAGGAGATTTGGGGGTGCCAGGTGGGCTTTGGGGGTCTCTGAGGAGGTTTGGGGGTCCTGACGGGACCTTTTAGGAAGTTTTGGGGTCTCTAGGGGGTTTACGGGGTCTTAGACGGTTTAGAGGGTCTCTGAAGGGGATTGGGGGGTCCCGGGTGGGTTTTGCGGGTCACTGAGAGGGTTTAGAGGGTGCTGGGGAGGGATGAGGTCTCTGAGGGCATTTGAGGGGACCTTGAGATAGTTTTGATGCGTCGAGGGGGGGATTTCAGGAGTTTTGAGGGCATTTTGGGGGGGTCCTCTAAAGCCCAGCAGTGGGTCCAGGGGGTCCCCCAACCCCAAGGGGAGGGGTCCTAGGGATGTCCCCCAAAATCCGGGGGGGGGGAAATGTACCACATCTGGGTAAGGGGATCCCTAGACCCCAGTATATCCCAGTGACTTTCCAGTGACCCCTTCAGTGACCAGCCAGTGTGTCCCAGTGACCTCCCACTGCCCCCCAGTATGGCCCAGTGATCCTCCTGTGAGCACCCAGTAACCCTCAGTATGGCCCAGTAACCACCCAGTGTCTCCCCGTGTGTCCTAATAATCCCCCAGTAACTCCCCAGTCCCTCCCAGTGTCCCTCAGTAACCCCCCAGTCCCTCCCAGTGCCTTCTAGTTCCCCCCAGTGTGTCCCAGTATCCCCCAGTAATCACGCAGGGCCCTGCAAAGTCCCTCAACTCTCCCCAATGTTTCCCCAGATGCCCTTGGCCTTTCTGTGAGTGTGTGGGGGGGTGTTTTTGTGGTCGGAGGGTCCAGGGGGGCTCCTGGGGTGAGATGGAGGGTTGGGGACATCAGGGATGGGGTTTGGGGACAGTGAGGAGGGGTTTGTGGACAGTGGAATTGGGGGTGTCAAGGGGGGAATTGGGGCCATGGAGAGGCCCTGGGAACATTGGAGACACCAGGGGGGTCTCGAGGTGTCAAGGGAGGAACTGGGGACACCAGAGGGGGTCTCAGGACTCACCTGCTCTTGGTGCAGCCCCTCCTCTGCTTACCCAGACCTCATTAACTCCCGCCAAATGTCTCCTAACCGCCATTTTCCCTTTAATCCCCTCCCCCCACAGATACCTTTGACCCCCCAATGTCCCCAAGACCTCTTTTAACTTTCCTAAAGGCACTCAAAAACACCAAATCCCCATCCAAACTCCTCAGATCCCCCCAAATCTCCCACAGCCCCCCCTCAAATCCCTTCCAACCCTCCCCAAAGAGGGATCACCCACACCCTGGGACAGGAACACAGTGGGCTGTACTGGGGGCACTGGGCTGTACTGGGAGGGCACTGGGGGGGCTCAGGTGTCCCACGACAAGGTGGCCCAGCTCCAGGAGAGATCTGGGGAGCAGTGAGGAGGTACTGGTCTGTACTGGTCTGTCCTGGTTTGTACCCCCAATCTCCAAAGCCCCTCCCCACCTCTCTCAGGACCCTTCTGCACCCCAAAGCCCCCAGGCCCCTGACTTGGTCCTGCTGCTCCTTGCCATCTCCAGCTCCTGCAGAACCAGGCAGTTCTTTGCTCCCCACAGGGTCGTTCCCACACCCAGAATGGAATCTGGAGGCAGCAGGATGTGCACAGTGCTCCCATTTCCTACAGTGCAAAGGGGCTGCAGGGAATGATTCCCCTGC
>NW_020887319.1:0-4342 GCF_003945725.1 Corapipo altera
AGAGGGACTGGGGACAAGGGAGGGAGGGACAGGACACAGGGAATGGTGTCAAACTGGAAAAGTGGAAATTTGGGTGGGATTTTGGGAAGGAATTCTTCAGTGGGAGGGTGGTGAGGGGCTGGGCTGGAATTCCCAGAGCAGCTGTGGCTGCCCCTGGATCCCTGGGAGCGTCCAAAGCCTGGCTGGACGGGGCTTGGAGCCACCTGGGCTGGTGGAAGGTCTCCCTTCCCACGGAACCGGACGAGCTTTAAGGTCCCTCCCAATCCCAAGCCATTCCGCGATCCCACGCCCTCATCCCGCTGGGATTGGAGCCTCCCGAGGCCGGGAACTCACCGTCGAACACGGCCCTGCTGTACTGGGTGGTGGAGGCCAGGGGCAGGCACGTGGTGTCGAACTTGTTGCCGTAGTTGCCGATGCTGACCTCGAACTGCACCGCGGCCTCCACGCTCGGCAGCATCGTGGCCGAGTAGAAGGCGGCGAACAGGGAATATTTCCGGCGGCGCAGGAACTTCTGCGGCGGGAACGGGAGCGTGGGCGTGGAGGAGAGGCCACCACCCCCCTCCTGGACACCGAGCCAGGGAGTCCAGGGAAGGGAACGGAGCTGGGGAAGGGGCTGGAGCAGCAGGAGGGGCTGAGGGAGCTGGGGGGGCTCAGCCTGGAGAAAAGGAGGCTCAGGGGGGACCTTCTGGCTCTGCAACCCCCAGACAAGAGCTGAGGGGGCTCTTTTCTCTGTTCTCCAGCAGCAATTGAGTCACCAGGATGGTGAGACTCAGTAGGGATGGGGGGACCCCATTCCAGCCCAGGAAGAGCTGTTTTCCAGCAAGGTGTGCGTTTGCTTCCCAATCCCACTCTGGATCCTGAGGTGAGTCATTCCCAGGTGGCCTCGGGGAGTTCAAGTTCTGGATAAAGTGGCTTAGGATGAATCTCTCCATGTGTCGGGCTCTGCTCCCAGGGAACAAGGGACAGGAGGAGAGGGAACGGCCTCCAGCTGTGCCAGGGGAGGCTCAGGTTGGACATCAGGAGGAATTTCCTCCTGGAAAGGGTGGTGAGGCCTTGGCAGGGGCTGCCCAGGGAGGTTTGGAGTGCCCAGCCCTGGAGGTGCCCATGGAATGACAGGATGTGGCACTCAGTGCTCTGGGCTGGGGGACAAAGGGGGCATCAGGCACAGGGGGGATTCCTGGGCTGGGAGGGCTTTTCCAACCTCAGGGATCCTGGGATTCAGGGACCCTTCACTGCCCAGCACACACAGCCCAGAGAGGCCTCCAAGGTGGGAATTCCATTGCAGGGCAGAAAAACACACTTAGCAGCACAGGAGTTTTGGGGGAGATATGCAGGAAAACAAGGAGAAGGCCACAGCTTCTCATGGAAAATGCAGCTGCAAGGTGAAAAATGAGGAAAGGGAGCAAATCTGGGAGAGAACCAGAGTGGAGGCAAACCTTCCAACGGTCCATGAAACCTTCCAGCCCCTTCCAGGGCCTGAAGGGGCTCCAGGAGAGCTGGAGAGGGACTGGGGACAAGGGAGGGAGGGACAGGACACAGGGAATGGCTTCATAGTGGAAAAATGGAGGTTTGGGTGGGATTTTGGGATGAAATCTCTGCCTGGGAAGGTGGGGAGGCCCTGGCACAGGTTGGGCAGAGAAGCTGTGGCTGCCCCTGGATCCCTGGAAGTGTCCAAGGCCAGGTTGGAGCCCCCTGGGACAGTGGAAGGTGTCCATGCCCATGGAACTGGATGACCTTTCAGGCCCCTCCCAACCCAAACCGTTCCATGATTCCCAGTTCCCCATGATCAGCTCACACCACACGGGACCTCGGACGGATCAATCCTCGGACGGACACCTTGGAATGGAACTCGGCAGGAGGCACCTCCAGGAGCTCCCCAACCACGGGACCCACCCTGGAGCAACTTCCCACACCCCTTCCAGAGTGTCCCACGTGCCCAAGGGGCCGGACACCCCCCGGAATGCCCCCCGAGAGCCCGTTACCTCCACCCTCAGGACGTCATCCGCTGGAATATCCTCCACCTTCTGCTCCAGGTGCTCCACCAGTTTGGTCTCCAGCTCCACCAGCACCCTGCCCCGGTAGGCAACGCCCTCTCCCTTGGGACAGAGCAGGGAGAAGCGTCAGGATCCCGGCATTCCCTCCCCACGGATCAGCTCTGCCTTTGGTTTTTCCAGGAGCTCCGTCGCGGAGGAGAAAAGAGCAGCAAAGAGAGCTCCGGCGGGCGCTTCCCGGGCGGAAAGTTCTGGGAGCGGAGCGGAGCCGGGAGGTCGGAGGCAGCGGGAATAGCCAAGGAATAGCAGGAGCCAGTGCAGGATCCCGCTGCCAGAGCCGGGGGGGGTTAGAGCAGCCGGGCTGGAGCAGGAGGAGCTGCCGGGTTAGTGGAGCCCGGAGAGAAGCCGATGTCACCTTTCCCAGGTTGAGGCTCTCGTAGGGATCGGGGAATCCCGTGAATTCCCGGGGGCTCCCGTAGAGGTTGATGTAGCAGGGACCGAAGGTCGGCAGGAATCCGAGCCCGTCATCCACTGGGAATCACAGGAGAGGAGCCATCAGAGCCGTCAGGGATTCCTGGAGGCGCCTCCAGGGCCGTGTCCCACCCCAGGCCGTGGTGACCACAGGGGGCTGGAGGCACCAAAATGCTGCGGTTTGCACCCAAATTGGAGCCCTGCGAGCACTCACCTCAGGGCAGGACACACACAGGGCTGTGTCCCAGGAAAAATGGGAATTCCCAGCCCCAGGAAGGGTCCCCAGGGAAGGGGGGGCAGTAAGAGAGGGAGCTTGGACAAGAGTAGGAGTGACAGGATGAAAGGAAACGGCCTCAAGCGGCACTAGGGTTGGATATTGGGAAAATTCCTTCCTGGAAAGGGCTGTCCAGCCCTGGCACAGCTGCCCAGGGTGGAGGGAGTCCCCTTCCCTGCGGGCATTTAACACCCTGTGGATGTGGCACTTGGGGACATGGCCAGGGGTGGCCTTGGCAGTGCTGGGGGAATGGCTGGACTTGTTGGATCACAGGGATTTTCCAACCTATCCAGTTCTGTGGTTCCACGAAGATAATCACCCCTTTCCATGGAATTTCAGGCAGGAATCCCTGGCAGGGCCCTGCCCTGAGCTCCCCGTGCCAGCAGGGACACCCCAAAGGGCAGGGGAGCCCTTTCCCTGCCCCCAGTGGGCAGGAGGATGCCAAGCCGGAGCCATTCCCTTCTCCCAAGGTGCCCAGACTGAACCCAGCTGATCCTCCCCCAGCCCGGACACTGAACCAGTAAAACCAGTCCCGAGCAGCGCCAAACTGGGACAGGACGGGGACGTTACTGGGACGTACGGTCTGAGGCCTTCAGGGGCTTCGGGGGAGCAGGAAACTCATCTGGGGCACAAAGAAAGGTAGAGAGGTCAGGAAAGGCTGGAAGAGGAGCCTGGAAAAGGGATGGAGGGGCACGGGGAACGAGGGTGGATGTTCCTGGGATTTAGCGCTGAGAGACAGGAGAGAGACAGAGAAGGAAAGGGAGAGGTTGGCACATGGAATCATGGAACGGTGTGGGTTGGAAGGGACCTCAAAGCCCATCCAGGGACACCTTCCAGCAGCCCAGGCTGATCCAAGGCCTGTCCGAGCCCGTCACCAGAGGCTGTAGGACTGGGGTGGACTGGGATCTGAGCATCCCTCAGGGGCATTCCCTGGCAGATCCCACCTCCCTCCTGGCCTCTCTCTCTCTCTCCAGCCCAGCCCAGAAGCCATGCTGGAACTGGGGAGGAGGGAACTGGGCACACTGGGCACACTGGGCACACAAGCAGAGCCAGGCAGGGCCAGGGCAGGACACGGGCTGGGGGACACGGGGCTGGAGCACTTGGGCCGTGTCCTGGGGGCTGATCCACGGAATCTTGGAATGGCTCGGGTTGGAAGGGACCTTAAAGCCCACCCAGTCGCTCCCAGGGACACCTTCCAGCAGCCCAGGCTGCTCCCAGCCCATCCAGCCTGGATCCCGTGTCCCTGTGGATGCTCCTGGTGGGGCGGGGGGTCCCAGGACACCCGAGATGCCCGAAGCCAGGGGGGACATTCCTGGGGGGATCCAGATGCCACGAGGCCCTGGCAGCAGGACACGCTCATGCAGGATGGGGCAGGCTCTGCTCCTGGCCCTCAGCAGCCCCAAAACTGTGCCCCAGCTCCCTGCCCTCCCACCTGGCACAGGTGACAGTGTCACCCACCCATCCCTGTCACAGTGTCACCCACTCATCCCTGCGACAGTGTCACCCATCCTTCCCTGTCACAGTGTCACCCACCCTTCCCTGTCACAGTGTCACCCGTCCATCCCTGTCAGTGTCACCCACCCATCCCTGTCAGTGTCACCCACCC
>NW_020887320.1:0-4340 GCF_003945725.1 Corapipo altera
CAAACTCCTGGAGTGCATAAATCATTAACTATTTCAGTCTCTGACACCACCCCGTGATTTATGCATTCAATAATTTCTCTTCTTTTGTCGTTCACTGTGAATCTTCTTTGTGGACGGTGTTTTTCGTATAGTGGACAGGATACAGAAGAGTGAAGGAAAGGAAGAGAGAGCCCCAATGCACTGCAATTCTCCCTCCCTTCAAAAAAAAAAAAAAATTTTATAATAACATAGTAAGTTAATTTGCATTAGTTACTCTTTCCACCCTGTGAGTAGTCATAGGGGATGTAATAGGATCTCAGTAGCTACAATCAAATTTCTTAACATTAATTAGGTTACAAACGTACACACAAATATTTGAAATTATACATCAAAAAACACTGAGTTACTTGGGAGTTGGTAAAAGGTTTTCTTATGTTTTCTTTTAGGCCTAAATTTAGTTTTGTTTGTTAAATTTAACTAAATAGGAAATTCAATGCCTTTCAAGGCAGAAGGTTAATGTATATAATGCATATTTGTATGACTCCAAATATGCATAAATACTTGTACTAACTCCCAGGTTAAATTTGATTGAGTTTTTTGATTCTCAGTTGATTGAGACAGAACTACACACATCCAAAAGCCTCTCTCAAGCTAACCCACCCCCCAACAAAAAGACAAAACAAACTTGGCAAAAACTAAACTAGCAGTACATAAAATGGCTTGTCTTACACAATCTTACCAGCGAGTTGTTCATGATAAAAACACAAATAAGTCAACAATTATTAATAAGCTGATAATACAAGCCATTTTGGGAGTAGAGGAGACACAAACACAATGTTTGTGGTAAACTTGTACATATTGCAAACTTACTGAGACAAAAATACATACATACATGCATATTACAAAGTTATTAAGATAAAAACACAAACGCATGTCAAAGAACAGTATAAGTCTTCAGTCCTGTTGCTACTTTGTTTTCTCATGGGATACTTGTAAGCTGATAATAGAAGCAGTTGTGAGGCAGGTTATCTTTTCTACCCATTGCTGCAATTGAAAACTTTATTGGTTTCATGCAGTTTGATCTCATCTGCTGGCAGGTTCCTGCGGAAAAAAAAGAAATCTGGCCCACTACAGACCCATTATTAAAAGAAGGATCTATTTATCCAACTCCTTTTCTTATCTGGCATAATGTCACTAGAGCAGTAATAATAGAGAAGTTTGGAACATGTTTTCTCAAAAAAACAAATAAACTCAGAGCATGCTGGAGCCCCTTTTTACTTCTCAGCATCTTTATTTGCTCTAGGGTGGCCAAGGTGTCAGAGGGAATACACACTGCTACTTTTTCTGTGGGAATTTGAAGTCTCAGACTTTCCAAGTGGGTGATAGTACTTGTTTGAGTCTGGTCCACTGTGGTGACATCAGCAATCTGGGCAATCAGTTCACCTTTGTTATATACAGCAGCTATTTGTGAGCCAGTGTCAGAATCGAGGTAACTCACTGGCAGCTGCCACCACCCATTAGGTTTATGGACAGACCATACTGTCCATGGTGAGTGTATGGGGACAACTACCCCTTGCTCATGCAACTCTGCAATTTCTGGGGCAATTCCTTCACGTGTTTCTAAAGGGAGTGGGTGGGGGTTTACATTTGTTATTTTAGAAGGAGGCAGACTTGGAGCAGTTTGCAACAGACGGACAGAGGGGGATGGGAGACCAAACACCCATTCTCTCCCTCTGGCATCTGTCCAGGTTCACCCCTTTAGTAGATCTAACCCCAGGATGTTAGCTGGTAAAGGCCCCACAATCATGATAGTTTCTGTGGTTGTCTCATCTCCTGGTAACCAGCATCTCACCCGAGCAGTGTATTGGGGTTGGGATTTGCCAAAAGCATCAGTTACCCATATCTTTTTTTTGTCTGGCCTAATGCCACAATGAGTAGCAGCTTCAGTTTGAAGTGCTGAGACCTGTGCACCCATGTCTACTACGAATGTAACTAATGTATAAGGGTCGAGAGGAAAAGTAATTACCATATCTCCCTGGTTGTTTTTTGTAAGCTTTCTCTCATAAACCCACTGGTCATTTTTTGGCTTATTTACTTGAGAGCAGTAAGTCCAGTTTCTTGACGCAGAACTGGTCAAACTGGTTAGTCCGGTTTTTGGAGAGGCTGAGGGGATCACAGTGTTGGACTCCTTAGGGGGGTTGCCCCTAGGGAGTGACTTTGTGCTCTTTGATCTTATCCCAGTGCTTTATCAAGTATTCTAAATTAGCAGTGGGTAGTTTGTCCATCACTTCTCAGGGGATTCCTTTTGTAATACCTTCCACCCACAAACTGTATCTCTTTCTCCTGCTAGATGACACATTTTGTTGACAAATACCTGGCGAGGCAGGTTTTTGGACATTCCCTGCCCTCCTGCAGTGTATTCTCTGGCCATTGGTACCAGAGAGCCCCAGTTGCTGACCAGTAGCTATTAATTCTTGGACTATCTCCAACCAGGTTATGCCTGGTGGAACACCCCTTCTTCTAGGTCTGGGTGTTGCCTTTATGCACTCCTGTAATTGTTTAGTATAAACTTTTAGTGCATCAGGTAGACCTCTAATTAAGACTGGAAATCTCTGTGGATCCGCCTCAAGTTCCATTGGGGAATTTCGTTGTGGGTCTAATAATTTTGTGTGCAGTAATTGGTGACGTGGGTTTTTGTACACTTTTTACAATGTGGCCAATTGTGGGTGTTTAAATCGTGTGAGGATGTCCCCTTTCTATAGGGTCTAAACTGCCTGCCCAGTAGGCAGCTCTCTGGGTCAAGGACCACGGTGCTCGGTTATCATTTGCGGTCAGGAAGACCCCTGGGCCCCAAAATCCTCTGGTCTCATCTTCACTCAACAAAATCCGATCCCCCCCTGTAAGGGACACCCTCCACACATATTCAGTCTCTGATTCACTGGCCTTACGGCTGTATTTTTCTTGAATTTTGGCCAGTGCTTCCCCCGTGTATGGGCTAGTTCGTGTGGTAGTTTGCCGATTTGCCCCCTGGCCAGTGGTTTCAGTTGTAATGAGGGGACGCATATGTATTACCTCGTCCTCTGGATAACTTTGCTTAAGCTCTTCCAATTCCCCAGAGGGGTACAGGGATTTGTTAACATCCACTGGTCTAGGGTATTTTAAATTGATATCTCGTGATTTACAATTTTTCATTTCTAGTACCTTTTTCAGCCTTTCCTTTTGTTCCTCCTCCTCTTGGAGGGCTGACCGAAGTAACAAGTTAATTTCCCTCTCCCCCCTAACTGCTTCACGCTCAGCATTTAACTGCAAGCGTTCCTTTTCTTAATTGCTCCTGTAATGCCTTCATTGACTCCTGAAGAGATCTTATCACTTCACTGGCAGATCTGTTAGTCTCTCTCTCTCCCGGAACTGCCTCACGCTCAGCAGTTAACTGCAAGCGTTCCTTTTCTAATTGTTCCTGTAATGTCCTCACTGACTCTTGAAGAGATTTTACCACCTCACTGGTAGATCTCTGAATAGCCGATCTTTCTTTTCGCACTGTTCTAAAGACAACACCCAAAACAGCACCTCTACCAGAAACAGTCCTAAACCAAGGACAAACATCAGGAGGGAATAACCCCCATATAACTCAACCAGGGGTACCATCCCCTTTGCCTCAATCATTAACCCAGCTCAGGTTAATGTCTTTCTCCCCCTTAACCCTCTGAGGGTCGGCTTGACTCTCCCCTGGAAAAACCTTTCAACAGGTCCAGTCCACACCAGGAAACCTTTCAACAGGTCCGATGTGCCTGGGTCACACCGAGAGGAGAAAAATTCTTACTATAATTTTACAGCGAGGGGATAGTCACCATTTGACTCCCCCTCGGTAACAGTTTTAGACTACACCGATTACTCCACCCCATCCAAAGGATCCTGTCCGCGATGCCAAAAATGTTACGACCCGTCCCAGAAAAAGGGAGGGAGGTAACTCAGGTTTTTATCAATAATTCCCTTGGGGTGGATTAGAATGAAACGACACTGAATAATCGGTGTCTGAAAACATATACTGGCAAGGTTTATTTTAACAATTCTGTATCAACAAGCATGCTAGCAGTTTGGGTGTTGTCATAAAACAAGGTGGCATAAAGATAACTTTTGTGGGGGAAGAAACTGTTTAGGGGAGAGGAAAACTAGGATGAGAGTAAGGGAAAAAAGAGAAGCTGAGAGTACAAAAGAAATGGACATAGTCACTGCCCACTAGATCCAGCGATGCTTGAGAGCGATGGTCATGATTCGCAGGTGGTGGGGGAGAAGGAGAACTCCCAAATTCTCAAAGTCACCAGTCAGTTTATATACCCTCAGCATGCTTTTGCACCTCCCTG
>NW_020887321.1:0-2750 GCF_003945725.1 Corapipo altera
GGGGGGGGGGGACGGGCTCACCTTGGGCCACCCCCCCTCCCACCCACCGCACCCCCGGGGCCGCCCCGCCGCCGCCCGGCGCGGTCCGTGCCCCCCTCCCCGCGACCCCTTCGCCCACCCCGGGGGGATGATGGTGGGACCCCCCCCCCCCCCACCGCGGGCGCCGGGGCGGGGGGGGGGGCTCCTAAAGCTGCAAAACAGGCGGAGAGACCCCCCCGCTCCATCCTTCGGTGGGTGGGAGGCGGTGCCCGCCCATCGCCGCGGCCTCGGGGCGGCTCGTCCGGGCGGGCAGGGAGCGGGCAGGGAGCGGGCAGGGCCGAGCCGCGGCCGGCGGCTCCTTCCCCCTGGGGGGGCACCTTTATAGGCGGCGCGGGCCCGCCCCGGGGCCGCCGTCGGGGCCGCTCACCGGCTGTCGGACACCGGACCCCGCGCACCTGAACCGCCCCCCATCCAGCGCCGATCCGGTTTCCCGCTCCCGAAACTCCCCCCGAGCCCCCCCCACCCTCCGGGGGTTGTAGAGGGGGGGGGGATGAAAACGATCCCGAGCCCCCCCCGACCCCCCCATCGGCGCAACTCGAGAGGCGCAGCTGCCGCCGCCCGCCCCGGGGGGACGGAGAGGGAGGGGGGGCGCGACCCTCGGGGGGATGGATGCGGGCCGGGGGCGTCGCGCCCTGGTGGTCCCCGGGGCGGTGGAGGGGTCCCCGGGGTGATGAGGGGGTCCCCAGAATGATGGAGGGGTCCCCGGGGTGATGGGGGGGTCCCCAGGGTGGTGGGGCGTGTCTCCAGAATGATGGGGGGGTCCCCGGGGTGGTGGGGGGTCTCCAGGATAATGGAGGGGTCCCGGGGGTGATGGGGGGGTCCCTAGGGTGATGTGGGGGTCGCCAGGATGATGCGGGGGGGTCCCCAGAATGATGGAGGGGTCCCCAGGATAATGGGGGGGGTCCCTTGGGTGATGGGGGGTCCCCAGAATGATGGAGGGGTCTCCAGGGTGGTGGAGGAGTCCCCCGAGAGACGGAGGGGTCCGGGGGGTGGTGAGGGGGTCCCGGAGGTGATGGAGGGGTCCCCGGGTGATGGAGGGGTCCCCGGGGGTGATGGGGGGAGGTCCCCAGGATAATGGAGGTGTCCCCAGGACGATGGAGGGGTCCCCGGGCTGCTGAGGGGTCCCAGGCTGGTGGAGGGGTCCCCCGAGGGACAGAGGGGTCCCGGCGGTGGTGGGGAGGTCCCGGAGGTGATGGAGGGGTCCCCTCCTTGCCCCAACCCTGCAGCCGCGGCGATGGCACCGCTGCATCGCCCCTCCCCGACCCCCCAAAATTCCGTGTCTTCCCCAGATTAAATCCCACCCCCCGCCGCCAAACCGCACCCGAACACCCCCAAGGCCCCCGCCCGGGGAGGAAACACGGATCGGAATGGAAAGGGATATATAAATTTGGGAGGGGGGTCACCGAGCGCCCCCGGCCCCAGAGCGCGTGTGCGGCGCTGGGCTCCAAACCAGCCCGACCAGTTTGGGGCCAGGTGCCCGCTGGGACCGGGATCGGGTTGCCGCGGCCGCCGGGATGGAGGGTGGGAGAAACCGGGATGGAGGGTGGGAGAAACCGGGATGGAGGGTGCGAGAAACCGGGATGGAGGGTGCGAGAAACCGGGATGGAGGGTGGGAGAAACCGGGATGGAGGGTGGGAGAAGCCGGTCGGGGCTTCCCGGATTTTTTTAAGGGGGGTTTTGGGTTGAGCACAAGGGGGTAACGGGGGGGGGAAGCCCCCCAGGAGAGATGGGGGGAGTGGGGAATGAGGGACAAGGATGGGAAGAAGGGGTCGGTGTGGGGGTGAGGGTGATGGATCATGGGGATTGGGATGGGATTGGGATGGGATCGGGATGCAGCTCTGTGGGATCCTGGGGTTGTGCTGCAGAAAGGAGGGTCCGGGGTGGTCCCCCAGGATGATTCCCAAACCCTGAGGTGGTCCCAGGTGGGACACCCTCTGGATGGTGACCCAGAGCCCGGGTGGTCCCAAAGTGTGGAGGCACCTCCCGTGGTCCCCAAAACCTGGGATGGTCCCCAAGATCCCAGGATGGCTGCCAAGCAAAGAGGGGTCTGGGATGGTCCCCAGACCCTGGGAATAAGATCCCAGGAAAGCTGCCGAGTAGGGAAACACCTGAGGTGGTCCTGAAGACCCTGGGATGGTCCCCAAGATCCCAGGGTGGTCCTCGAGTAGGGAGGCAATGCTGGATGGTCCCCACAGTCTGGGATGATTCCTATGTGCTTGGAATAGGATCCCCAGGATCCTGGGATGGTCCCTGACACCCCGGGATGGTCCCCAAGCAGGGAGGGACCCCAGGTGGTTCCCAAGAGCCTTGGGATGGTCCCTGAGCCCCTGGGATGGTCCTGAAACAATGAAACCCCTCGGATGTCCCCACAGGTGCAAGGATTGTCCCCGAGGGCCCGGGACGGTCCCAGAGATCCTGGGATAGTCCCTAAGCAGGGAGGCACCTTGGATGGTTCCCGGGAGCAAGGACGATCCCCAGGAGTGCTGGGATAGGTCCTGGAGACCCCAGGAGAGCTCCTGAGACTCCCAGATAGTTTCCAAGAAGGGAAGCACCACAGATGGGCCCCAGAAACCAGGATGATGCCCAAGACCCTGAGATGATCCCTGAGACCTCAGGATGGTTCCTGAGACTCCCAGATGGCCCTTAAGCGCCCCAGGTGGTTCTCAGAAGCCCAGGATGATCCTTCCCCAAGACCCTTGGAGAGTTCCCAA
>NW_020887321.1:2760-4122 GCF_003945725.1 Corapipo altera
TCCCTAAGCAAGGAGGAACCTGGGATGGTCCCCAAGAGCCTGGGATGGTCCCTGAGCCCCCAGGATGCTCCCCAAGCAGGGAAGCACCTTGGATGGTCCCCAAGACCCCAGGGATGGTGCCCATGCCAAGGGACGTCCCCTGGAGACCCCGGGGGTCTCCCATCCCAACCTGGGGATCATCTTCCCGGGATGATCCCGCAGCTGGGATGATGCCAGCCCTCATCCCCGTCCCCGTCGATATTCCGGCTCCGCGGAATTTCGGGGGAGGGCCGGGCCCCGTAAGCCGAGCGCAGCAAATGGCCCCTGTTTAAAAATTTACGGCGCCTTCTTGGGTTCCTCGGCCGAATATTGGATGTGGAAGGACCTGGAGAGGAGCCTCTGGAAAGGCGGGGAGGGGTGGGGAGGGTCGGGAAAAGCGCCCGGGGTGGGGTGGGGGCTCTGCCGGGGCCGCCTTTCCTTCGGCGGCTCCTGCCGGGCTCAGATGGAGCCGCGGGATAATGGAATATCGACGTGCAGGGATGAGGTGCATTAGCCAGGAAAACCACCACCACCTCCCCCCCGGCACGTTTATGGCGCTGGTAAAATCCCCACACCCCCTTTTCCATGAGATCCCGGTTTAAAATGGGGATTTGGAGCTCAGGGACGGGGAAGGGGTCGCCGCGGTTCGTCCCGGGGGGTGGCAGCCCAAGGTGGGATGTGCCGGGATGAGATTCCCACCCCGGGGAGTTGGGACCACCCTGGGGTTTGTTTTTTTTGGGGGGGGGGATTCGGGCTGGGGGGGGGGGGGAAGGGGGGTGGGGGGGGGGAGGAGGGGGGGGGGGGGGGGTTCGGGAAAAAGAGCTAAAAACCGGGAAGGAGCGAAGCGGGGAGGGGGAAGCCCCGGGTGGAAAAGGCTGGGAATCACCAGGCGGGGGGGGAAACAGGGACATCGGCCATCGAACAGGGACTGTGAGTGTTCCCTGCAGGAGCGCTCCTGCTCTCCCGGGATGCTCCAGGGCCGCTGGATCCCGCTTGGAATGGGCGCTTCGGCGGGAGAGCACGTGCCGCAGGGCCGCGGCTCCTTCCCCGGGAAAGGCGCATCCAGCGCTATCCCGAGCCTGGATTTGGGGTCCGGATGATGCCAACCGGGAGTGAGACCCTTCCCAAGGCCGCGTCTGTCCCCCCCTCCCGGGGAGCACGGGCCGTTCGGGGAGGAGGGGGGGACCCATTCCCGCTCCGGGGGGGTCGGTGCCGGCCGCGTCCCTGCCGCTGGAATCTCATGCATTAGTAATGGCCACCGATCCGCCGGCGCTGACGGCATTTCTTCCAGCCGGGAGGAACAATTCGGGCCGTAACCGGAGCCGGCGGGGCCCGGGGGGGAGG
>NW_020887321.1:4132-4340 GCF_003945725.1 Corapipo altera
AGAGGTCAGAATCCTGGAATTATGGGAGAAGGGAAAATTAAGGCCAAAATCCAGGAATATGAGGGAAGGGAAAGTAAAGGCCAGAATCTGGGAATAATTGGGAAAGGAAAATAAAGACCAAAATTCAGGAATAATCAGGGAAGGGAGAATAAAGGTCAGAATCCCAAAATAATCAGGGAAGAGAAACTAAAGGCCAAAACCCTGGAAT
>NW_020887322.1:0-4339 GCF_003945725.1 Corapipo altera
AGCCCTGGCTGGGGCTTTCCCTGGGAGAAGCCACCTTGGCTAAAGGAACAGCTGATGCTAAAGGGCTGGGGCCCACCAGCACACCCTGTAGCACACCGGGATCCCACTTTCCTGACCAGCTGACAATGAGGGGCCCGGGGGTCAGTCATGATGTTACCTGAAAGCTGGGACTGCTCAGGGCTGGAGCATGGCCCCAGCACAGCCTCTCCCAAAGAAGGACAGGGCAGAGGGGCTCTGGGCTGTGGGCAGCGAGGGCCAGCTGGGCTGGCAGGAGGCAGCTGTGCTGTGGGAGCCTGGGCCTTTCCTGCCTGTCTGCCATTGCCTTCCTCAGCCCGGGGCACTGGGGCTTTCCCAGGCATGGCAACTCCTCTGCTGGGCACCCTCCAACCAGGAGCTGCAAGGGAAATCTGTGCCAAGGCAGTGGGCAGAGAGCTGGGTGGAGGGCAGATATCCTTTGCTCCCTCTTCTCGCTGGACCCTCTACAGCTCCCCCTGCTCTTTCCCCCTTAGATGTCAGCTGGTTGCGTATCTACAAGGAGGAGCAGGAAACTGTTGATTCCATCCTGGCCTTTGTCACCAGCCCCAACAAGGTAACTGTGGACAGCTGGAGGGCGGCTGTGCTGCTGTCTGCTGGCAGGGGCTGTGCTGCCAGGCTGCTGGAGGGGTGCTGGCAGGGCAGGGCTGCTTCTCCCGCAGGGCACTGCACCCCCAGTGCTGCAGTCCCGCTGGCTGTGTCGGCCCACTCACAATCCGTGTTTGTGTCTCTGTCCCCTGGCTGGCAGGAGGAGAGAGACAAGGCCACATTTCTTCAGAGCATCTCCGTGCTGTGCCGAAGCGCCTTGAAGCACGGCCTGACCCAGGGCCTGGATCTGTTTTGTGACATGTACCAGCTGGCAGAGAACATCAAGGTGAGGGCATTCTCGGCAATGTGGCGAAGGGAGCAAAGCCCCCTGGTACAGGCAGCCTGTGCGGACAGCGCTTGGGCGGGTCAGGGACTGGAGGCCCTGGCTGCTGGCCCCTGCCAGGTGCCATCCCGATTGTGCTCTGCAGGCGCTGCTGGAAGAAGAGCCAAGGGACCAGCTGTGCACAGACCTTCGGCATCTTTCCATGCTGGCTCTGGAGAAATTGAGGTACCTGCCCATCCGTCGTGGGCCCCCTGGCCCAGAGGTCCGATGCCACCTGCACGAGTCGTCAAGGGGCTGCTCCCAGCACCCGTGTGCAACCAGTGTCCTGCCCTCTCCCTGCAGCTTGGTGGACACAGCGCTGGAGGGCAAAGCCAAAAACCTCCTCCGTGCGTGTTTCTCAAGTGTCTTCTGGCTGCCTGCAGAGAAGGAAATGCCAAAAGGGGACCTTGCGCTCTATATGAAGGTAAGTGCTGGGTGAGCTCCAGGGCCCTCCAGCCCCTCTGGACTGCTCCCTGGCTATCCCATGCTGCCACAGGAACAGGGATCCCAGGCAGGGCAGGGTCTTTCCCCCCCTCGTGCCTCTGTCCCCTTCCCGTGGGCCTGGCTGCATCCTGTGCCACAGGCTGCTCTGCCCTCGCAGACTGTCTATGCCCATGTCTCTCCAGGGAAGTGTGGGCATCCTCCTCCTCCTCCTGTGGCACAGGGGGTTCAGATGGCTCTCCTGGGGCTGGGAGGAACAGCAGAATGACTGCCACTGCTCTCTGTGTTCCTTGCAGACCCTCAACTCCATGGACAGCATGCTGAGGACAATGGTGCTCAGCTTTCCTGCCTCTCGAGTCAGCGAGGAGCTGCAGGGCATCTTGGAGGTCTGGCACAAGCAAAAAGGGGGGGAGTCCCAGAGCTGTTCTTCAACCTGGAGGGGAGGGTTTGCCCACTGCTGGCTGAGTGGTGCCCAGAGCAGTGCTGAACAGGCAGAGTGCCCTGCAGGGAGGATGCCCACCTCCTGTGGGGAAGCAGGGGCAGGCCCCAGACTCTTGTGGAGCACAGGGGCTGCAGAGGGTGGCACCTGCCCTCCTCCTTGGCCATGAGGTTGGCTCTGGGGCCTTTGTGCCCAACGTGGGAGGGAATCCAGGGGCAGACACCCCACTGCAGGCTTTGCTGGAGGGGAGAGGAAGCCTTGAGGGATGGGGCGAGCACGGCCCAGCAGTGGAGCTGTGCTGCTACTGGTGTTGGAGTCTGCTCCCAGCGCTCACCCGCTGCTTCTCTTGTCCCAGCTGCTGCTGGACTTCACCAGATGCGAGAGAGAGGCTGTGAGGGAGAGGGCCATGGCAAGGATCGATGTGCTGACCCGTGTGCTGTCCGACTATTCCACTCTGCAGGTAAGGACCAGGACCCATCCAGCAAGGCCATGCCCCCATCCCTGCTGCTCTCCATGCCAGGGCTGCTGCCCACATGGCTGCTCTGAGAGACAGGGATGCAGGGCTCTGCAAAGCCTGCGCTCTCCAGGAATCCAGGCCTGGGCAGACTCTCGGGTGGGGGGCTTTGGCACCACCTTTGTGCCCTCAGCCCTTCTGCTCATGCCTCCCTCATCCAGGCCTATGCCAACATCAGAAGAGGCACTGCTGGACCTGTCTGCTCTGGGAGATCCAGCTCCCGCTCCTAGGAAAGCTGCTGGGGCGTCTCATCCTTTTCCGGTTCTCTGAGGAGCAGACAAGCTGTGCAGCTTTCCATGTTCTTTTTGCCCTGGTTGAGTTCATCTGTAAGTAAAAAAGGCAGAGCAGTGCTGGGCTTCATCGCTCTGCACACAGACATCTCCTGAGAGATCTGCTTCCTTACCTCCTTTGCCCCTCCCAGCTGTTTCCCAGAGTTTCCCAGCTGCCATGTTGCTGCAGAGGCTGAGTGCTCTGCTCAAGGCCAGGATCTGTTTGCTGCTGCTCTCCTTCCTCCCCTTCCTTTCAGGATCTTGAAGCCCACTGGTTTGTGGGCCCTACAGCCAAAGCTCCTCTTGACTTCCCTGTCCCAAAGCCACGTCTTCCCTGGTGGGGAAGAGCAGATCCCCCACCCTGGCTGGCCCCTCCAGCGCCTGTAGCAAGAAGCTGTTCCTGATGCCCCCCCGAAATCCTGGACTGCTCCTGTCCTGCCCCCTTGTCAGCAGATGCCAGGGTGGTTTGGTGACCTTGCTGGCAAAGCTGCTCTGCCTTCCTGACTCTTGTGTGTTTGCCCCAGTGTTTAGTCGAATCCAGGCTAAAGGACAGAGCAGACCAAGTCCACCGGGAAGCCGTGACCACCTCCACGCTGTGTTCTCTGAGCGCCACGGACTGTGCCAAGGTAAGGAGCTGTGCCCTTGCTGGGACTCCTGTCCGTGGCACCAGCAGGGCACTGGTGTGAGACAAAGGACCCCGCACAAGTGGGGCTGACGTGCCCTCAGCTCCCTGGGGAGAGGGTTCCCGCTGTCCTTGAGCAGGGAGAGCACGAGGGCTGCACTCCAGTGGCCCAACAGCAGCTTGAACTCCAGCAGGAGCTCCAGTGCTCCTGACCACCAACAAGTCCCTGGTTCTCGGTGAGGCCAGCAGCCTGTGGCCATGAGCCCTCCTCCCCCAGCAGGAGGGCCCTCTGCTCATCTTCTGCCATGCAGGGACTGCAGGCACTGCTGCCAGCTTTGCTGTGGGCACTGCTGTCAGCAGTGGTGGGCACTTCCGACCAGGGCCCCTCGAGCTGCTCAGCCAAGCAGCACCGTCAGGGCACTCAGCGTGACATGTCTTCCTTCCTTGCTGCCATAGGCCTTTGGAAAACACCTGTGGTCCTACGAGAGGACAGACATCATCCTTGTGACCATTGAGGCCATGGGAGATGCCAGCATCCTTGACCAGCAGGTGCCCAGCAGCCTGCTGGATGTGGCCTTGGAGGACCCGGACGTCTGGCTGACAGATGTAAGTGGCCTGTGGTTGCATTGTTGTGCCCTTCAGCCCTCTTGGGCCTTGCTCCTCCCTGTATCCCTCCCTCCCGAGCACAGGGGACTTGGGCCCCCCCAAGCCACCTCAAGGCAACAGAGAGGAATGGGAAGAGCAACTGAGCACATGGCTGCACTCCGGGGGCAGTGCCATCTTCACCTGTATCCCCTGCAGGCGCCCAAGATAGTCAGCAGCATCCTTGAGAGCCTGCCATACTGCAGCACACAGGCAGCGTGGGAGAAAGCAGAGTCGCTCCTTCGCCTGATGACCAACCTGTACCCCACCACAGTGGTCATCCTCCTGTGTAAGGCGGCTCTTCAAGGAGACAGGTACTGGCCCTGATGGCCTTGAGGGTGGGCTTGTTCCCTGTGGGGAGAGGGACCCTGAGACTCTCTGGCTGCCAGAGCCAAGGAATGCTGCAGGACAGCCTGCAGAGTCAGGCCCTCCATCCCCCCACGCTTTCCAGCCCTGCTGGCTGGGCTGG
>NW_020887323.1:0-3326 GCF_003945725.1 Corapipo altera
TTCTGCTTTTAACTCTCTACCTACTTTCTAGACCTTGTCTGGTTTCATTTCCCCCCTTTTCTTTAAACTTATGAATTCTTTCGTCAAGTTTTAGTTTTGAGGGTGCTGGTAAGTTTGTATCATTGTCCAGATTACTTGTGTCTTTTTGATTATGGAATTTAGTTTGCACCACAGGCACACATTCAGAAGGGTTAGTAGGAGCATAGCTATCAATATGATCAAGATTGGGTGTATCAAGTAGTTAAAGACTTGTGTTGATGTTGGGGAGTATCCGGTAAAGACATCCCACCAGTGGTGTTTCCCTACTTGTTCAATTTTGGTCAAGATATTCTTTATTCTTGTCAAATCATGCTCTACTTGCCACATCATGCGTTGTGTGGTTCTGTTTACTTCTAGGGTTAGCTTCTTTAAGTCGGGATGTGTGAACATCGCTTTGAGAAGGTTAGTATCCATGCCTATCTGTAGTCTTGGTACATCATGATACAAAGTATATTCTGTGTCAATTAGCTGTTGAGTAGTTACAGGAGCGGTGTAGTTAAAGTCGCAGCCTACAATCTTAGTAAAGTTACATATGCAAAAGTTAGTATTATTGGTTATTTCGTTACAATTATCTATGGTGATGTCACTACAAACAGTTCTTACACATGCACATCCATTACCTACATAAAATACTTGAGATTGCGCTTTACTGTGAGGAAGCATTTCGAAAGTACATACACTATTTTCAGCATCTAAGCATAAGTCTTCTGTTTCTACTATAGCATTTTCACAGATATATCCTAACTGTCCTTTAGGGATACATGCTTCTGTGCTAACTGATTGCCACTTATTTTTAACATTATCATAACTAGCCCAAACATTATGATCCACAGGTCTAACAACAACATTTTGATGTATAGCTCCTAAAGTTAAGACAGGGAAGATGACTTTCTCTTCTGCAGCACTAATAGTGAGGACACAGACCTCAATGTACTCGTAGTGTGGATTGTAAGTAAAATTAACTAACTGCCACCAAGCTTGGTGATCTTTCTCGAATTGACTGGTAGAGCTATTCCTTAGTATCATCTCTCTTATTTCTTGGGGTAGTGTACCTGACGTTCCTTTTCTCAAGATTCCTGCTGCTACCGATTGCACTCACTGTTGTGTCTGGATGCACTGGATAGTAAGTCCCATTTCTTTGCTAATATTCCCAGTGTAATCTACAATTTTGAGGAAATCTTCAACAGTGTGATTAGCTACTAAAGTCAGTAGTTTGACTGCTAGTGATTGAGCTTCTGCCATGGTAAGCATAGATGTACTCAAGGGGACTTTAAGTTTTCCCAGATTGGAAGTGATAGTATTTAATTTATTTATTAGTACTTCTTGTTCTATGGTATTTAATATGCCTAATCCAGTGCCAACCCATCCAGTCACATCTCTTCGTGTTCACTTGGGGTGTGATCTAACTGCTAGCCATGCGTCCCAACCTCTAAGGCTTTGTCCTACGAAAGTCAAATTGTGTATCCCTTTACAGCTTAATGATGGAGTGACAGGAGTGCTAGTGGTGCTTATGGTCTCTTCAGGTGGATCTGTGATAACTTCATGGGTAGGCTTAATATTGAATGTGCAACCTCTAATTCTACCCCTACTCTCTCATTGGCAGATGACTGTTATTGGTTGGTCCAACAAAACTCTAATCTCGCATTGTGTCTTTGGTTCTTTTTCCTTATATCATTGACAGACAATTGGTCCTTTTCTTATAATCCAAGCAGTATGAGTTTCACTTACTGTGCGACTAAATGTAATTGAGAATCTTTGTTTGGAGTCAATACCTAATCTAACTCCATCTACTTGTTCTTTTGGGGTATCTAATCCTTGGCATCCTATTTGAACATTATCTCCTTTTCGCCCTAACAGAAAAAAATCATTTCTTTTCCATTGCTGTTGTGTACGGTTTGCCATTAAACATAAGTGGCATATGGTGGGTGTTTGTATGTAGCAGGTGAATAGGCATTAGACCAGGGTCACTCTAGGATAGGGTTTCGGGGCAGAGTAACATTTATCGCAAGTCCAATAGTACTTATCGAGAGTCCAATGGTCAGCACTGCGAAGAAGAGAGAGAGATCTGGATTCATTATGTCGAGTCTTCTTGCTTGTCCTCTGGAACTTTCTTAACTCGAGAATAGTGGATCCATGTAGGTCGCTCCTTTATCCAGACCGCAGTGAAGGTGGTTAGCAGCACTTGGAAAGGTCCCTCTCACTTTTCTTGTAGGGGTTTTCCTAAAAGATTCTTAACATACACCCAATCACCGAGGTTAAAGGGATGCAGTTTACAATCAGGTTGTTTGGGCTGATACTCTACCACTACAGCAGTATTTTTATCAAAAAGTTTTCCTACAGCAATCACATAATCATAAATGTACTGATTACCTATTTGATCTACAGCATCCCTATTTACAGTTTGCATAGTATAAGGTCGTCCATACAGGATTTCAAATGGACTCAATTTTTCTCTTGATCAAGGTTTAACCCTCAACTTGATCAGAGCAATAGATAAAGCTTGATACTATTATAAATTAGTTTCTTGACATATTTTAGCAATTTGTTGTTTGATAAGATGATTCATCTTTTCTACCTGCCTACTGGTCTGCGACCTGTAGGGTGTGTGCAATTGTCATTTGATTTGCAATGCTTTGCTTATTGTTTTCACAATTTTTGCACAAAAATGTGAACTTCTGTCTGAAGAGATACTTCTTGGTACCCCAAACCGTGGTATGATTTCGTTTAACAAAACTTTAATTACCTCCCTCTCCTTGTTTGTCCTGCAGGGGAATGCCTCAGACCACCCAGAAAATGTGTCAGTCAACACTAATATTTATACCCTCCTTTTCTTGGAAGTTCAGAAAAATCAATTTGCCATACTTCACCTGGGAATTTGCCTCGGTTTATTACTCCTTGATGTATTTTGGTTCCTGTATTTGGATTGTTCTTCAAGCATCATTCACATCGGGATGTGACTTGCTTTATGGTGGTGAACAATTTTGGTCCCGCTATTCTGGCTTGTAAATACTGATAAAGTGGATCTAAACTCCAGTGGGTCTTTTGATGTTCTGTCTTTACAAATTACCACATTAATTTTCCTGGTATTATTAATTGTCCCGTTTCTAACTGTCCCTATCCATTGTCTAGCAATTTGCCTTTATCAAGAATCAGATCATCTGGTTGGAAGTTAGTGTCAAGTTCTCCTGGTACTAAAGCTACTATGGTCACTTCCTCAGTTCTCGCAGCAGCTAATTTAGTTTCTGCATCAGCTTTTCTATTCCCTATTTCTGGAACAGTGTTACCTT
>NW_020887323.1:3426-4337 GCF_003945725.1 Corapipo altera
TCTTTCCAAATTGCTCCATGAGCATGTACAACAGAGAAGGCATATTTCGAGTCTGTCCAGATATTTATCCGGATGCCTTCTGCTAATTGCAGAACTCGAGTAAGAGCTATCAGTTCTGCCTTCTGGGTTGAAGTCCCTGCAGGTAAAGGATTCGATTCAATTACCCGTTGGAGGGACCCCAGAAGTGTCACGGACCCCCGGGATCACGGGTCGAGGAGCTTTGCCGTCCCATCTGGGTCGCCAAAATGATGCCAATAAATGCCCCCAAGAAGGTGCAGAAAACTGCTCAGAGACAAGTTTTTAGTCTTTAAGCAGCGAGGTATATTTATTAAGCAACTTTGGAGAGCAGCCAGCTTGCACTGGACAAACTGTTCTGTCTCTCCAGTGAAAAGACACGATTATATACCATTTTTACAGGTGATTTCGACATTTTCACATACATATTCATATAACTGCAACATCTAATTATAATATTCATAATAGGCGGGGTCTAGGCGGAGTCGGGGGGATTGGTCTTCAATTTGGGGAGAATTTAGGAGAGTCGTTCCTGTTTCTTCATCCTCTGGGGGTCATTTTTACTCCTCTTCTTCGACTGAACTTTTCAACTTTCTTGATTTTGACAGACTTAATGGTGAATTTTGCAAGATTCTTGGACTCAAACCCCACTTTACCCCCTTATCTTACTTAGGTTGGGTGTGCGTGCATTCCATTTAGTGTACAGTACCACCTAATCTCTATCTCTAGGTTCTGGCAGTACATCCTAGTTAAGTATTGTCAAAGTTCTTTGTGCTCACGTTTATACTTATATTCCTATATTCTGCTTTATTCCCATATTCTACTTATATTCCTATATTCTGACTTATATTCTGCTTTTAACTCTCTACCTACTTTCTAGACCTTGTCTGGTTTCA
>NW_020887324.1:0-4335 GCF_003945725.1 Corapipo altera
GTGCTCGACAAGGGACGTCTTCTGAGCAGGGACAGGGCTTTGTGAAAGCTGCCCTCAAACAGATGTCTTTTTGGTTTTATTAGGTTAATAAAAAGCCTTCAAAATGGAGACAAAGCCTGGTCCCACCAACCTCTCTCTTCCTCTGGCTCCTCAACCTTTCTCCTCCCTCCTGTCTCTCTGCCACCAGGCTGAGCACATCGTGCCCCGTGGCCAGGACTTGAGGCCAGCATTGGTCCCGTGGCGCCTTGCGGGGCAGCTCTGAGGATCTGGGGCCTGCTGTGGAACCAGGAGCAGCCCAGGGTGTGCTCAGGCCCGGGGGCTGCAGAGCCCTCTGCCCCGGAGGGCTGGGAAGCCACAGGCACATCCCCAGGAGGCCTGGCTGGCACTGCTGGGGCTGCTGGTCTCAGGGACTGCCTGAAATCCTCCCAGCCAGCCCAGACGGCCCCTCGGGAGCGGGGCTGAGCCATGCCCCAGTGCCAGCCCTGATGGCAGGGCCCAGCAGGGCTGTGCCTTCATCTGGGCACTGACAGATTCCAAGCTCATCTGTCCACTTCCCCCTGCGGTCCCTTCCTCGAGGGGCAGCAGCAGGGGCTGGCCCACAGGGTTTCCTCTCACCGGGGGCGGGCAGCCCCTTGCCCACCCGTCCACTCAGGCCCCTGCAGGGCTTTAAGACTCAGACTCAGGGGGGTGAAGAACTGAGACAAGTTTATTGGGGGGTCACAGACCCTTTTATAACCAAACACAAAAAGAAAAGCTTTCCTTATAAGGCAAAAAGTGTGACCACAGTATCCAAGTGGCTGTTAGCTGTCACATAGGGAGACAGCGGTTTTTGGAGTTACAGCTCACTTCTGTAATGAGTTGCTCTGTTCTCTGCAAAGATCTGGGATTTTTTCCAGGCTCTTGTGAGAAATATCTCTAATTAAAATTTAGAAGACGGCCAAATAAAGTGAAACAAAGAACTTTATTAACAACGCGCTGGGTGCACGGAGCTCATGACCTGGTTCCAGCACCCCTGACTGGGAGGGGACAAGCCTTTTTAAGATCTCTTGATTTACATAACCACTCTCTCACACCTCCCACGCCAGGCCCTGCTCCCCTCTTCCTCCAAAGGCAATCCTTGCCTTTTGGTGCAGTTCATTGGTTGTTCCCATCCACCTATTAGGTTGTTTCCCTGGCCCCGGCCACATGGTCCCCTGGTAGTGAATCCAAATTGGTCTCACTGCCTTACATGCTTTCTGATTCGGCTTCCTACTATCAGGGAAATCACTACCAGTAAACAAAACAGTAAGTCAGCAGTAGTAACAGTGATCAGAACAACCAGAACAATAAGAACAGCAAACAAGGCAGTAAGCAGCAGTCAGTAACAGTGACCAGAACAACATGCAACCCACCAGCTCCTGACCGCAAAATGGCTCTTCAGTCTCCCCAAATGACCTCCAGGTATCTCAACCTGAGGTGACCATGGAAATCCCTGCTTGTGATAAAACCGTCTTATTTATTTCTCACACTCTAATTCCCACAATTCCCCTCTTTTAATTTTTTTGTAAGAACATTTGTTTAATTGTAAACATTGCAAACATTTCAATAGATATAGTATAAAAATATAAAATACACATGTAAACCAATCCTAACTGCAACATATATTTAACTTATTATTTAACCCTTATCCCTTAGAGCGATCCCCAAAAAGGTTAAAGCTTTGCATCAAGTTGAGGCAATGCTGATTTAACCCATCTATTTTTGAACTAAAACCCGTAGAAACATATATATATATATACTGTTCTTTCCCATGTTATGGTGGAAAATGGTCTTTTCCACTGGCTTGGTTGTAAATTTTTGATTATAACTTGAGTTTTTCTCTGAGGTTTTACATAATTTGTGTTCAATTTAAATTTTGTAATATAGGCTTTGGCAATATGTTCCTTTGGGGTTTTGTCCTGCATTCCCCCTTTTTTACTTAAGGAGAGATCTTGAGGGTTAGTGTTGATAGAAGGTGTAGGCAAAGTTTGCTGTGCTTTATTTGAGGTATTGTTGTTTGGATTCACACACATGTGGGAAAAATCCCTCTTTTAAATTTAGAAAGACGGCATAAGCTCAGGGAACAAAGAAACAAGGAAGAATTTATTCAGTGTGCTGGGTCTTTCTCTCACCGAATTTCTGGGGAAAAAGACCCTTTGGGTTTAATTTTCATACATTTTATAGTTACACAAAACCCCACCTTTTTTCAGATAAGCTTAGTAAATTCATTTTTGCCTAAAAAGGTTTCTTTTCTCTGAAAAGGGGCTTTCCCTCCTTTCCAACTGGCTACTGGGCATCCTCTGTCAAAATAATGGATCTTCCTTTGTTCTTAGCCCAAAGAGAGAAAAGAAACCCCTGCATATAAAATTCTCACATGGCCCTGAAAGATTTTAATTTTTTTAGGAACTTTTATATTTCCCTTATCCGGCCGAAAAAGACCCTGACATCCAGGTCTAGTCTGGGACTTGGATATCTTACAACTTCGCGATACACCTATTAAAAAAACCCATATTTTTATTTCTCATACACACACACATACATTCTTTCCATTCATGCAGGTGGCCACTTTTCACACATCCACACATGTATGTTCTGTGTTTTACTCTGTTTCTGCATTGCCTTTGTTGATTGGCTGTTGTAATAAGCACAAGCCCTAATTCGTGTCAGCGATGGAAACAAATGGGAAACAAATGGGTTAATGTAACCTCAGGAAAGAAAAAAACCAAACGGATTGTAAAATTAATTGCACCCCTATAAAGGCATAAAACAAACCATCACCTTCCCTGCCCTCCTAGACATGAATTATAGCCGAACCAGGTCAGCTCAGGTCACTAGCACGCTGGCGCCTTTTGTCGAGGAACATATGAATTTATAACTTGTCGTAGAGGTTACAAATTAGTCATAACTGTAAAAAGAAACATATGTTGAATACCTGGAATAGCAATGTAAAATGTATATGTATGTGATGTAATGAATATATATGGGATGTCTGAAATAAATACTGGACACACACACTGTATCGGGGTGGCAGGTCTAGGAGAGAAGACTCCCCTGTCACCCAGCGCTGCTTGCTTCTACTATGTAGTAAATTCTAATTTGAAAAATGATTTCATTCCGAGACTCAGTTTCTCACATTATGGTGAGACTGTGTGTGTTTTTATGTGGTATATGTTCTGATGCTATAAGGGCAGAAGGCACTTGTTGAAACAATTAGAAAAAAAAGAACAAACATTATTTTAACAGCAAAATAAAACTTAGCATTACGCTGTTATATCAAAAACTCTGTGTTGCAAACATGGAAAGGTAAAGCATTTTGTGATTTTACTTATACAGTCTCTGGTTCTGTTGCTGCTTTATTCGACCATCACTGTTCGTATGGTTCTTCTTCTTTGAGAGTTCTCATTTGTAGATATCACAGGGATCAGGTAACAATTCTTTCCATTTTCATTGCTTGTTCAGGCATGGGTCAGTATTCTGATCTTGTGGAGACAAACTTAGATAGTTCCAGTTAACAGCAATATAAACTTATACAATGAAAGGCAACTTCAAGGGCTTTAGACTACAAAGAAAATTTCCCTCCCCCACGATGGTGTAAGCGAGTACTTGATAGGGAAGCTAAACTGGGTGATCCTGCCCAGGGCCGGCGGGGCCCTGCGGCCGGGCCGGGCCATCCAGGGCAGGAGCAGCCCCCGAGGCGGGGGGACACACAGGCACAGGGGACACGGGGAACACACGCCGGGCACGGGTCCCTCCTGTCCCCACTCCCGCAGAGCCGCGCCCTGTCCCAGCGGAGGAAGGACATGAGCCCACAGCACTGTCTCGGCTGTGCCGGGGAACTGACATTTGCAGGGATGCTTGTCACCGGGTTGTGGCAATAAAACGTTCCTGAAGGTGTTGCAAATTACACAGAAGTGGCAGTTAATTGAACATGCAGAGTCCAGAGACAAGTCAAGAAGACTCAGTCCGGTTGAGGATGAATATGCATATCCCTGGCTAGTAAATACATCTCTCATCTTGAGCAAACAGGACAAAGCCAGGCTTATTCCCCGCTCCACAATGCAAGAGGAAACCAAGAACTGATTGCAAGTTGCCTTGTAAAAGAACAAGAGTCTGACACGGCAAAGGAGAAAGTGGCTTAGCTGTAACTCAAGTCTTAAAGTCATTGACAGAAAAATAATGAAGTATCTCCTCTCCTGGGAGACTTTTGGATGGGGCTTGGAGAAACGTGGGATAGTGGAAAGTGTCATTATTCCTGTCCCTGGCAGGGCTAGGAATGAGATGAGCATTAAGGTCCCTTCCAGCCCAAACCTTTCCATG
>NW_020887325.1:0-3681 GCF_003945725.1 Corapipo altera
AACCCCTCCCAGCGCGGGGGTCCCGGGGGGCTCAGGGTCTGCGGCCGGGGGGCTCCTCCAGCTCGTAGAACAGCACGTAGCCCTCGCTGGACGGCACCTGGTTCTCGCTGATGGGGGACACGCTGCCGGGGGAGGGGGGACACACACACACCCTTAGCCAGGGTGGGCGGTGGGCACGGGGGTTGGGGGGTGTTGCCCGGGTGGAGGGGGGGCAGGGGGCACTCACCGGGAGTCGTTGTAGACGCGCCAGCCCGCGGGGTCGCGGCAGAAGGCCGTGTAGTGCCCGTAGTGGACGCTGCCCGAGTGGTTGCACAGGGCGTACAGGCTGTACACGGGGCTGCCTGCACCGGGGGATAAAAAAAACACGGGGGGGGCTCAGCGCTGCTTCCCCCACCCCTCCCCGAGCCCTGGCAGCGGGCACGGGACCCACAAGTGCCTCTGCTTGCCCTGTGCCCCCTGCCCCGCCTCCCCTCCCCGCCCCTTCCCCGCCCTCCTCACCCGCCTTCTCGCTGGCGAATTCCCGCAGGTTGAGCTGCTGCAGCGGGAAATCCACGAACACGGAGCATTTCTTGATGGAGTAGCGGGTGGTGGAGAACCGGTTCAGGTCTTGGGGGAGGGGAGGGAGGGCGTCAAGGCAAAGCTGGACGGAGGGGTGGATCCCACACACGCACACACATCCCCCTCCCACCCCCCAAATCCCGCGGCTTCCCGAAGGATACGGAGCACCAGGATCCGGGGGAAGCGCTGGATTGTCAACTTCTTGGTGCTCCGCGTGCGCTGCCGGCACTTGTCACACACCTGAGGGGAGGGGACTGTGAGGAGGGTGGCAGGGGGACAAACTGGGGGGCACAGAGGGGGTGTCCCCCTCTCTCCAAGCTCTCACCGGGGCGTTCTCCGAGTCCAGCTCCTCCTCCTTGGTGAAGAGGCTGAAGCAGTCGTGGAGAGAGACCTTCCCCCCAGCAAAGCTTTTCTGGAGGGGCAGAGAGGGTCAGGGGGCACTTCGGGGGCACCCAGGGGTTTCTAGGGGGGGGAGAGGGGTCTGGGGGGGCTGCACCCCACCCTTACCTTTGGGATGGGCAGCGACAGGTCGCAGAAGACCTCGAAGGTGGTGGAGCGGTACCCGCAGGCCTGGCACTTGAGGCAGCTCTTCAGCTGCCCCACAAAGAGGTCTGGGGGGCAAGAAGGGGGGGGGGGCCAACGGGGGGGGCCCCCCCGACCTTGCTGTCCTCCCTCTCGAGGTAGCGCTTCCACATCTGGTTGGCGCGTTCGTCGTCGCTGCAGGGGGGGGAGGAGGTCGGGGAGAGGGGGGTTCAGGCCCAAAATCGGGGCTCCCCCCACCCTCCCATGCCACCCCCCCTCCCCCACCTGAGCGTTTCGGGGTCCTCCAGGGCGGGGGCTCTCCGTGTGTCCGACAGGATGCTGGGGGTCCGCCGGCCCTTGCGGTTGATCTCCACGTGCAGCCGGTCCATGAAGAACTTGAGGAATTCCTGCGCGTCCTGCTGGCTGGATTGGGGGGGGGACACACACACAGGGACACGTTGGACCCCCTCTGCCCGACCCCCCAAAGGTGTGAGGGTGGCTAGGGGGGTGATCCCCTCACCTGTAGCCCGTGAAGGAGGGGACATATTTTTGGAACACGGCCTTGAAGCGCCCGGGGTTGACGGGCTCTGAGGAGTCCGGGTGCCAGAGCGCCGCGATGACGTCGGCGAAGGCTGTGGGGACAAGGGGTGTGTGAGGGGGGGACACGGGTCTCAGGGGTTATGTAAACCCTTCCAGGGAGTCCTGAGATTTTTTTTTTAGGGGGTTTCTCCCACCTTCTGTGAGCTCCTGGGGGGCTCTGGGGCCGGGGGGCTGCTCCTGCTGGAAGTCCCGGCGCAGGCAATAGTCCCGCAGGGGTTTGGTGCTGCTCAGGCACTGCAGCACCGCGTTCATGAAGCACTGGGGACACAGGGGAGGTGGTGCTGGGACTTGGGGGGGGTCCCCAGGGGTGTCCCTCACTATTTCAGGCACCCCTGATCGTGTTCTGGGGTGTGGGAAGGTGTCCTCAGGTATGTGACGCTCCCCTCCACCAGTGGGATGGGACCGCGGAGGAACTGCCACGGGGAGACCTGGGGACCCCCAGGTGACCCCAAAGGGACCCCAGAAAACCCCAAATCCTTCGTGCACCCCAGGCCAGTGGGACAGGAGGGCTGAGGGCCACGGGGACTGTGCTCTGGTACTGAGGGTCCCCAAGGACGTGATGTCCCCAGTGGGATGGGACCAATGGCCACCATGAGCCTGGGGGACCCCGAGGTGACCCCAAAAGGACCCCAGGGGACCTCAAATCCTTGGCACAGACCAGGACAGAGGGACATGAGGGCTGGGACCATGGGGACAGCGGGGAGGGGGGGCTGGGGGAGCTCTGGGCATGTCACAGCCCAGCAGGACGGGACAGCAACGGCACAACCACCACAAGCCTGGGGGGGACCCTGAGGTGAGACCCCCCCCCTAAATCCCTCCCACACCCAGCACGGAGAGCCAGCAAGGTCTGGCGGCCCACACTTACCGTGTTGCCCAAATTCCTGAGGCCCACGTGGCCCGAGCCCAGCAGCAGCGAGTGGTGGGTCTGCGGGGACACCGAGTGACACACGTGAGCCGTGTCCCCCCACCCGCCATCCCCCCCCCCCGGTCCCCCCTGGCCCCCCGGACCTCGCCGGTGACCAGCAGCAGCCCCATGACCGCCGTGTGCACCACGGACTCGGCGATGTCGGCGCTGCCCCGGCCCGGCAGGTCCCGCCGGGGGAGGAGGGAGCGCTGCAGCTTCCTGGGCAGCTCCACCAAAGTCGCTCCCTGCAGCCCGGGCATGGCTCAGGATGGCACTGCCAGGGTCTGTCCCCCTCGGGAATGTGGCACCGGGGCCGCTGCGTCCCCTCGCCCGGCCCTCTCCTCCCCAGTGCCCTCAGCTCATTAGCTGATCCGATTCCCCAGGGCTATTCTGGGGAGGCTCATCCCGGGGGGGATTAATTAGCCCCGGGACCGCCCCCGGGGGACAGCGGGAGCCGCTCGGAGAAGGGGTGAGGAGGTAAACACCAACCCCCCCCACCCCAAAACCAAACCCCGCCGGCAGGGAAGGGTGCGGGGGGCTCGGTGGGGCTGCGGGACCCCCCATGGCACCGCTGGGGACACGCCACGGGGGGTCAAACCTGTCCCCCCCGGGGGGGATTTCAAGGATCCCGATCCTGATCCCAACACGTGGCCGGGCAGGTGGTGGATGGGGATGGGAGGGGGGGGCGGATACGGAAATGGGGATGGCACCGGCCACCTCTGGTCCCCCCAGAGCCACAGAGTTGGCACCGGCCACCTCTGGTGCCCCCAGACCCACAGGGATGGCACGGGCCACCCCTCGGTCCCCCAGAGCCACAGGGATGGCACTGGTCACCCTCGGTCCCCCAGAGCCACAGGGATGGCACTGGTCACCCTCGGTCCCCCAGAGCCACAGGGATGGCACTGGTCACCCTCAGTCCCCCCAGAGCCACAGGGATGGCACTGGTCACCCTCAGTCCCCCCAGAGCCACAGGGATGGCACCGGCCACCTCTGGTCCCCCTAGAGCCACAGAGTTGGCACCGGCCACCTCTGGTCCCCTCAGAGCCACAGGAGTGGCACCGGCCACCCCTCGGTCCCCCCAGAGCCACAGGGATGGC
>NW_020887325.1:3781-4333 GCF_003945725.1 Corapipo altera
CCTCGGTCCCCCCAGAGCCACAGGGATGGCACTGGTCACCCTCAGTCCCTCCAGAGCCACAGGGATGGCACTGGTCACCCTTGGTCCCCCAGAGCCACAGGGATGGCATCGGCCACCTCTGGTCCCCCCAGAGCCACAGGGATGGCACTGGCCACCCTTTGTCCCCCCCCCCCCGAGCCACAGGGGACAGCACTGGCCACCTCTCAGTGTCCCAAAGCCACAGGAGTGGCACCGGCCACATCTGACCCCCCTGGAGCTGTGGGGGTCCCCAAAGCAGGACTGGGGCAGGGAGAGGTGAGACCACCAGCACTGTCCCACCCTGGTGGGGCCACTGATCCCACAGTTAGGGACACCATGAGGGTCCCAAAGCTGGGGACACCCTGGGGGTCCCACCTTGTCCCCATGACCCCCTGGTGACCCCCAGGGTGTGCCACCACATTCTCCTGATCAAGGACACCCTTGGGGCCCCACCACATCCCCATGGCCCCTTAGGGACACTCTGGAGGTCCCACCACATCCCCATGACCCCACAGGGACACCCTGGGGGTCCCA
>NW_020887326.1:0-4329 GCF_003945725.1 Corapipo altera
GCTCTCTGATGAGGGGGTTATCCCAACCCCAAACCCGCCCGTTCCAACGCCGCTCTCCTCCCGCAGGGGAGAAGCAGATGCGCTTCGCCCTCTCCGAGCTCCCCTTCGACGTGAACTCCAGCTTCGAGAAGGACGTGGAGGTGGTCTCGGCCCACCACCCCCTCGACGCCTCCTACGGCGGCCCCCTGTCCCTGCTGGGGGGGGAGCACCTGCGCTCGCTCCGCCTGCCCCCCACAAACTGCATCTCCGAGGTCACCCCCGTCATCAGCTCCGTCTACACCCAGATCCAGGCGCTGCCGGCGCGGCTGGAGCTGCCGGGGGGCCGGGAGGCCGCCGAGGGCCACGAGGAGGTGCCCGACGGGGTGTCGGTGGTGTTCCGGGCCCGGGAGCCCAGCGGGTCTCCCTCCAACGGCTGCCAGGACTCCACGGACACGGAGAGCATCCACGAGGAGCGGAGCTCGCAGCTGGCGCCCGGGAGCAGCCGGCACAGCCCAGCCTACGCCAAAGAGGAGCCCAAGGGGCCGGAGGGACCCCCGGGCGCCCGGTGCACCCCCAGCTCCGCCAAAGAATCCCTGCGGGTGCTCAACGAGGACGGGGAGCAGCTCCGGGCCTTCAAGTGCGAGCACTGCCGGATCCTCTTCCTGGACCACGTCATGTTCACCATCCACATGGGCTGCCACGGCTTCAGAGACCCTTTCGAGTGCAACATCTGTGGCTACCACAGCCAGGACCGGTACGAGTTCTCCTCCCACATCGTGCGGGGCGAGCACAAAATCGGCTGAACCCCCTCCGGGCCCCCCCAGCCCAGCCCAGCCCAGCCCACCCCCCTCCTCAGTTCTCCCCCTGTCTCTAGCGCAGCCCCTCCATCCCTAGGGCATGGAACTGTTGGTTTTTCTTTTATACTCCTTTGCACTGACTTTGGCTACAAAAAAGTATTTAAAAAAAAAAATTTTTCAATAATTAAAAAAAAAACCACAAAAACAAACCACGAACCAACCGGCCCCGCCGAGGGGGAGCCCTTAATCTGCCTTTTTATAAACGGAGTTATTTAAATATTGAATATTAACGGACTTTTTTGTGCTTTCCCCCCACCTCCCGAGCCTCCTTCCGTTATTTATTAAGCTTTTGAGTTTCCCTTTTTATAACTCTCTCGGGTTTTTTACCCAAAGAAAGTCTCATCTGAACTTTTGAGACTGTTCCCCCCCGTCCTGCCCCGTCGGCTCCTCTCCGAGCCCATTCCTTGGTGCGAGCCCGGCATTGCCCGTCCCCATTCCCGGGCAAAGTAAACCTCAAATTAGGTGCTAAACCCCCACGGGACCCCCCCCCCCCCCCCCCTTGCCCCCCCCCAGCCCTGAGGGAGCTACTGCATTCCGAGCTTTGTCTGGGAAACCCCCGGAGTGGGATGTGGGGACCCCCAGGCGCCTTCCCAGCTCCCCCCTCGTGGGGTTCAGAGCCCCCCGACCCCAGGTGGGGGTGATGGGGTCCATGTCCGCCCCAAAAATGAAGGATGGATCCATCCTGTTCCTGGGATCTCCTCCTCCTGCTCTTCCTCGGCACAGGCCGGAATCTGCTGCAGGGCAGGACCCCCCCCGGGGGACCCCAGAGCCAGTGGGACCCCCCCAGGGGACCCCAGGTCCGGCCCCCCTCGCTCCCCCCAGCATTCCCGGGGCTCAGTGGGGTCTCCGTGCTCTCCTGGTGCTCCCGTTCCCACACGGAGCAGCCGGAAGCCGGAGCTTCCCAGGACCCCCCAGTTTGGGTCCGATGCCCCCAACACACCCCCTTTTCCCCTGGGACGATCCCGGGGGCAGTTTGCCGGGATCCAGGCGGATTCCAGGGGCGGGTTCCATTCCCAGTCAGGCACTCCCAGTCCCATGGCTGGGGGGTCTGGAGCAGGGGCCCCTCTGGGATGGGGTCCCACTGGGAGCAGGGCCAGGGCAGCAGCGAGAACCAAAAATCCCGGGCTGAGCTCCCGCCCCTCGGAGCTGGGGGACCCCCAACCGCAGCCCCCCTGCCCAGGGGACCCCCGGCTGCAGCCCCCCCCCCCCCGGGCTCTGACCCCCCCCCCCCCCCCCCCCCCCCCCCCCCCGCGGGGGTCCCGCTCCCCCCGGCCCAGGATGCATAAAAGGCCCCTCGGGGCCGCCCCCGAGGGCGAAACCAAAGCTGTTCCTTTGTACGGACACACACACACCTCAGCAGCGCCGCTGCCCTCCCGCCTCTCTCGGGGACATTATCCCGTTTTTGGGGATTTTGTCCCTTGTTTCCCCCTCCTTTTTGCTCTCCTGACGGCCTCTGGTGGCTGGGGGAGGTTGGGGGCGGCTGAAGGAGGGGGGTCCCCCCGTTCCCAGCCGCCCATAACGGGGTGCCCACGGCACCCCCCCCCCCCCCCCCCCCCCAAACCAACCCAAAAAAGGGGTTTTTTAATCCAAATCGAAGCTCTGCCGTTTCCAGCCCCTCTTGGGTTGGTTGGTTGTTTTTTTTTCCCCCCCCTTTTCCGTTTTCTTTTTTTTTCCCCTGTCGGAGTCTGAAACAAAACTGTAGGAATTTTGTAAAACCTCCAGGTCGCTTTATCCCTGTAAATATCTATTTTTTAATCCGATGGATGAAGAACAAACGAGGATGTGCAATACCCCGCCTCCCCCAGGAGTTTTTTGGTTGTCTCTCGTTAATGGATTCGCTGTTGTCTTTGCTTTGCCCTTTTTTGTGAGGTTTTGACTCGCTTTTGGACACCCCCTGTCCCCCCCCACCCCCGACCCCCCCCAGGAGCTTTTGTATCTGTAAAATATTGTAATTAATGATTTGTGTAACGAGATCTACTGTAAGTTTTGTACTGTACTGGCTGAGGGTCTGTTATAAATAAACCGGAGTAATTTAATGCGCCCCCCCGGTTCCCTGATGTGGGGGGGTCGGTGGGGACCCCACAGGGGTTTGGGTGCTCAAAGGACACTGGGGACCCCCAGAATGGTGGGGGGGGGATGACACTGGGGACATCCAGGGCTGTGGGGGGCACATCACTGAGGACCCCCCAGGGATGCAGGGGGAGGACACTGGGGGTCTGCTGGAGGAGTTTGGGGTGGTGACAGGACAGAGGGGACCCCCAGAGATGGGGGGAGGACACTGGGGGTCTCCTCTGGGGGTTTGTGATGGTGACAGGACAGTGGGGGCCCTGGGGGGGACACATGGGATACTGGGGACCCCCCAGAGATGAGGTGAGGATACTGGGGGGCCCAGCATAGGGGTGGGGCAGGCGGGGGCGCCCCCAAGAAGGGGGGGGCCCCCCCCACCCCCCCCCCCCCCCCCGGACTCCATTTCCCGGCAGCCCCCGCGGCGGGCAGGGCTGATGACGTCACCCAGCGCGCGAATTCACCTTACACCTCGCGTGCAGCGGATCCCTCCGCCGCCCCGAGCGAGGAGAAATAGTCCCCGTCCCCGTTCTCCCTCTCCCTCTCCACCGCCCTCCCCATCCCGGCGCCGCCTCCGCCCGTCCCGGTGCCTCGGGTGCAGCCCCTGCGAGGCGGCCTGGGGGGAGCCACGGCGGGTCGGGGCGGCGGCGGAGGCGCTTCCGGGCGGAGGGAGCGCTTATAAGGGCGGCTGTGCGGCGGCCGCGCCTCTTCCGGCGCCCCCTCAGAGCCGCCATGGTGAGCGCGGCGTGGCCGGGGCGCCTCGAGGCGCTTTGGGGGACCCCGGGGGCGGCGCGGGGCACGCGTGGGGCAGGGGGGACTGAGAGAAGCCTTTCGGGGGCTTCGGGAGCGCGGGAGGGGCGTGGGAGGCACAGGGTGGTGGTGGGGAGCGCAGGGAAGCCCGTATTGGGCAGGGGGTGCTGGGGGGTGGATGGGGCAGGAGATGGGGGGGAGGAAGGAAACCCCGGGGCCTGTGAGGGGCTGTGGGGGGTTACTGGGAATGGTGGAGGGTGTTACGGGGTTGGGGGCCTGGGGTGGGTTCTGGGGCTCAAGGCGGTCCCGGGGCTCACCCTCGGCCCTTCCCTCGGGCAGACGAAGAAGAGGAGGAACAACGGGCGGGCGAAGAAGGGCCGCGGGCATGTGCAGCCCATCCGCTGCACCAACTGCGCCCGCTGCGTCCCCAAGGACAAGGCCATCAAGAAGTTCGTCATCAGGAACATCGTGGAGGCCGCGGCCGTCAGGGACATCTCGGAGGCCAGTGTGTTCGACTGTGAGTTGGGGGGGGCCTCTGCCCCGCCTAAGAGCAGCCCACCCTGCTGCCTCTGCCGCCCCAAAACCAGCCCATCACCCCCAAAACAGCCCACCCTGCTACCTCTGCCACCCCAAAACCAGCCCATCACCCCCAAAACAGCCCACCCTACTACCTCTGCCA
>NW_020887327.1:0-4324 GCF_003945725.1 Corapipo altera
GGTGGGAAAGTGGGGGAAAGAGGGGAGAAAAGAGGGGGTGGGAGCCCCAAAAGTGAGTGGGAGGGGGGTTGAAAGTCTCGGAGTGAGTGGGAGGGGGTTGGGAGCCCCAAAGTGAGGGCTGGGGGGTTCGGGGGATTGTGGGGACGGTGGGAAAGGGGTGGGAGAGGGGGGCAAGAGGGGGTGGGAGAGCAAGCAGAGGGCGCCCGGGGGGTCCCTGGGTGTCCCTCGAGCCCTGGAGTAGTTCCCTGGGGCTTTGTGGGTGTCGGATCCTGACTTGGGGAGTCCCCCACCCTCCTGTCCATCCCCAGGGGGCTGATGGGGGGGTTCCCCCCCAGCCAAGAGCCGGTGCTGGGGCTTCCGTGGGGCAGAGGGGGGTGGGAAAGGGGGGTCCGGGATGGCCCCCTGAGCTGCCAGCCTGCTGTGGGGGGTTGGGGGATGATGGGGGAGGGACGGGGCACCCCCTGACCCGTGTCCTGCACACACAGGGGTGTTCCAGCACATGATAAAGTGCGAGTGTCACTTCATCAACGGCACCGAGCGGGTGAGGTTTGTGCAGAGGTACATCTACAACCGGGAGCGGCAAGTGCACTTCGACAGCGATGTGGGGGTGTTTGTGGGGGACACCCCGTTTGGGGAGATCAGTGCCAGGCACTGGAACAGTGATCAAGGATGGATGGAGTATATACGGACTAGGGTGGACATGTACTGCCGGCCCAACTACAAACTTGATGCCCCGTTCAGCGTGGAGAGGAGAGGTGAGCGTGGGGCAGAGCGGGTCCCCTCGGCCCCTGCCCCGGGAATGACCCTGGAGCCCCTCAAACCCTCCCTGGGAATCACCCCAGACCCCTCAGCCCCCCTGGGCCCATCCCCGTGCCCTTTGGCCCTGTCCCAGTTCCTCCCAATCAATCCCAGTCTCTCCCAGTCCTTCCAATGCCCCCTAATCTCTCTTAGTCCATTCCAGTTTTTCTTACTCCATCCCAGTCCATCCCAGTCTCTCCCAGTGCCCCCCCGCGTCTCCACCCCGCTGGGGCCACCGAGCTCACGCCCCTCAGCCAATCCCAGCGCGTCTCTCTGATGACGCTCCAGTTGCCAGGCAGACCCAAACCAAAGAGTCCCTCACCACCACTCAGCCTCCCAGTCCCGAGCGCTTCCTTCCCAGTCCACACCAGTCACTCCCAGTCATTCCCAGTCCCTCCCAGTCCCTCTCACTCCACTCCCAGACCCTCTCAGTCCATTCCCAGTCGTTCTCACTTCACTCCCACATCTCCCAACTCTCTCCCCGGTGCCCTCCGAGCCCCTCCCCTTCTCCCCCAGTCTATTCCCAGTCCCTCCCACTGCCATCCCAGTCCCTCCCAGTGCCATCCCAATCCCTACCAATGTCCTCCAAGCCCTCTACCCTCCCTCCCAGTGCCTCCCAGCTGAGCCCAGTGTCTCCCCCGTCCCTCCCAGTGCCCCCCAGCGTGTCCATCTCGCTGGTGCCGTCGAGCTCCCAGCCCGGCCCCGGCCGCCTGCTCTGCTCCGGGATGGATTTCTACCCTGCGCCGGTGCAGGTGAGGTGGTTCCAGGATGGGCAGGAGCTGCCGGAGCACGTGGTGGCCACCGACGTGGTCCCTAACGGGGACTGGACCTACCAGGTGCTGGTGCTGCTGGAAATCCCCCCCCCCGGTGCGGGGTCACCTACAGCTGCCAGGTGGAGCACGTCAGCCTGGAGCACCCCCTCAGCCGGCACTGGGGTACGGCCCGGCCCCCCCAGCACCGGGGGCACACTGGCAGGGGGGGCGGGGGGGAAAGAGGGCAACTGGGGGCAACTGGGAGGGAGTTTGGTGGGTGCTGGGGGTGATGGGAGGGGGGTGGGAGGGTCCTAAAGGGTCTGGGAGGGGCTTGGTGGGATCCCTGCAGGGGCTGGGAAGGGACTGGCAGGAGGTTTGAGGGACCCCCGGGTGGGCTGGGGGAGAGCGGGCCGGGCTCTGTGGGGTGCTGGGTGGGGTGTGGGAGGAGGTTTTGGGGGTGCTGACCCCCCCGGCTCCCCCCAGAGATGCCACCGGACACCGTCCGCAGCAAGATCCTGGTGGGGGTCGGGGGCTTCGTCTTGGGCTTGGTCTTCCTGGCGCTGGGGCTCGGCTTCTACCTGCGGGAGAAGGTAAAAGGGGGTCCCCAAATGGGGGTCGTGTCCCCCCCTTGCTCTCCCACAGCCTCTGGGCCCCCCCTGTCCCCCCACCCCGCTCTCACCCCCTTTTCTCTCCCCACAGAGCTCCTGAGCCGCCGGCGGCCGCAGCCCCTCCCCGTGGCCTCGGGCCCAGCCAGGACCCCCCAGTCCAGTCCTACCTGGAGTTTGGGGGGTCGTGTGTCCCCCTCGGCCCTGCTTTTATTCTTACCCCAGCCGGCTGCTCCCAGTGTTCCCAGTAAAACTTCCCAGTAAAACTTCCCAGTTCTCCCCAGTCCCTGTTATTGGGGGGCAGTGAGGGCAGGGGGGAGGGGATCCCTGTCATAGCTTTACTTTTTCCAGAAAACCAAGCAGGAATTTTTCTTTGCCCTGCCCCACTGTAAAAGAAAGATGTTGAATGGTGGAGGGGTCTTTGCCTTGGGTGACTCACACCCACAAAAGAACTGGCCCAGCCCACACTGCAGGTTGGGAGCCCTCAGAAGGCTGGGGGGGGGGGTGGAGTTTTTTGCTTTCTCCTGGGCAAAGGGCAAGGCCCTTCACTTTGGCCTTAACTCAGGCAAGGGGTGTGTTGGAGAGGCTCCGAGGTCCTTTTGTTCTGGGCCTGCTCATCTGGCTGTTTGCTGGTTCCTGTTTGCCTTCGTTTCCTGCACCCTGTTCTGCCCCCAGCCCGGACCTGCTCGGACTTCATGGGACAGGTTTGACCCCCTGTACCAGGGTGAATTTATGCTGATACTTTTGGTCTGTGTTTGGCCCTGCCACCTGTGAAAGCTTTGCTCTTTCTCTGCCAAGTTATGGGGAAACAAGCTCTGATAAGTGGGAAAGTTGTCCTTGAAGAGAGTTTCCTGTATAAACTGTTGTAATTGGCATTCTGTGATTGGCCAGTTGACCTCCAAAGTCACTTGAAGGAGAGTTGGAGGAGGAGGATGAGGAAGGCTTGGCCCCAGACTCAATTAAGAAAGACCCCCAAAACACTCTGCGCGTGCCTGAGGGGATTTCCAAAGTTCTCACGTGTGCAGAGGAGATGCACTGACATAACCGGGGGTGGGACTGAGGGCCTCGGGCTGGGCAGTGCTGGCCACACCTGGGAGGCTGTGGTCACTCAATTAATTGTATAAAAGTAGACAGTGCTTTCTTGGGGAGAGCTCACTTCACACCAAGGACAACGTTGCCTTTGGCAGGGACACCTGCCAGTTTGTGAACTTACTGACTCTCCAAGGATGCAGCTTCTGCTCTGGGTAATTACAGGCCTGCTAGGTCGGTAAGAGAACTTTATGGGCAACAGCTGGGTAACTGGGGGCTTATTTCTCTCCTCCTTCCTCCCTTTTGGGTTTGTTCATTTTGTTGGCCACCTCTTGGTAATAAATATTGGTTTTTGTTAAGCTTTTAATGGTGTCTTGGTTTCGAGTTTCAGTATGGTTTTGAACCCTCCCTAATACAATCAGGAACAGTGTGGCCAGCAGGTCCAAGGAAGTGATTCTTCCCCTGGACTCAGAGCAGGTGAGACCACCCCTGGAGTGCTGTGTCCAGTTCTGGGCTCTCAGTTCAGGAAGGACATTGAGGTCCTGGAGCAGGTCCAGAGGAGAGCAACGAGGCTGGGGAAGGGGCTGGAGCACAAGTGCTGTGAGGAGAGGCTGAGGGAGCTGGGGCTGTTCAGCCTGGAGAAGAGAAGGCTCAGGGGAGACCTCCTCACTCTCTACAACTCCCTGACAGGAGGGGGGAGCCGGGGGGGGATTGGTCACTTTTCCCAGGCAGCGATCAGTAAGACAAGAGGGCATGGTCTTAAGCTGTGTCAGGGGAGGTTTACGTTAGATATTAGAAAGAATTTCTTTACAGAGAGGGTGGTCAGACATTGGAATGGGCTGCCCAGGGAAGTGGTGGATTCCCAGTCCCTGGAGATTTTTAAGATGAGACTGGATGTGGCATCAGTGCCATGGCCTAGGAACTGCAGCAGTGTTGGATCAAGGGTTGGACTTGATGATCCCTGTGGGGTCCCTTCCAACTCGCACATTCTTTCATTCTGGGATTCTGTAACACTTTGCCTGCTTTGCTGCTTCTGTGAACCATGAGTTCCTTACAGAATCATAGAATCAGCTGGGTTGGAAGGGACCTCCGAGATCATCAAGTCCAACCCTCAGCCCTGCCCAGGCCCATCCCCAAGAG
>NW_020887328.1:0-3460 GCF_003945725.1 Corapipo altera
TCCAGGCACATCCCTGGAAGCGGGAAGAGGCAGGCAGGGACATTCCAAAGGGACGCAGCACATCCCTGCCTTCATCCCAGCGCGCGTTTTCCCGCCCGCGTCCCTCATTCCCGCATCCCGAGGGACGCGGGGAGCCCCATTCCATTCCCGGCGGCCGCTCCTTCCCTGTCCCGGCCCCCGGGCACGGGGACAAGGACACCGGGAAGCGCCGTCCCCGCTCCCATCGATCCCCCGGAGGAGCCGCCGAGACTTTTCCTGCCGCAGCCCGGGAAACGTCGATATTCCATGAATATTCCATGGCTCCTGGCAGCGGCTCCTCTCGCAAGGTGAGGGACAGCTGACCCCGGGAGGGGACACGTCCGAGGGGACAATCCCGTGGCACGGGCCCCTTCCCGGGAAAAGGAAAAGCCGGGGAGCGTCCCCGGCCAGCCAGGATGCGGATCCCGGCGGGATGCGGAAAAGCGGGATGGGGACAATCCCGGGAGAGGGGGTTGGGAAAAGCCCGGGGGGAGGGAAAAACGTTTTCCCCTAAATTGGGCAGCGGGAGGAGCCGGATCGTCCCCGTTTGGGCACAAATCCCGGGTTTTTTTGGGACATCGGGTTGTTCCCGTTCAGAGAGGCCTTTGGAGTCGGTTCCTGGGGTCCCTTTGCCTCGGGAAGGGAGGAGGGAAGCGGAGAGGGAGCTCTGATCCACCGGGATCACAGGAGGGATCACAGCAGGGATCAGAGCAGGGATCACAGGAGGGATCACAGGAGGGATCACAGGAAGGATCACAGGAAGGATCACAGGAGGGATCACAGCAGGAATCACAGCAGGGATCACAGGAGGGATCACAGCAGGGATCACAGGAGGGATCACAGGAGGGATCAGAGCAGGGATACAGCAGGGATCACAGGAGGGATCACCACTGGGATCACAGGAGGGATCACAGGAGGGATCACAGGAGGGATCACAGCAGGGATCAGAGCAGGGATCACAGGAGGGATCACAGCAGGGATCACAGCAGGGATCACCACTGGGATCACAGCAGGGATCACCACTGGGATCACAGCAGGGGTCAGAGCAGGATCACGGGAGGGATCATGGGAGGGATCACAGGAGGAATAACAGCAGGGATCACAGGAAGGATCACAGCAGGAATCACAGCAGGGATCACAGGAGGGATCACAGCAGGGATCACAGCAGGGATCACCACTGGGATCACAGGAGGGATCACAGCAGGGGTCACAGCAGGGATCACAGGAGGGATCACAGCAGGGATCACAGCAGGAATCACAGGAGGGATCAGAGCAGGGATCACAGGAGGGATCACAGCAGGGATCACCACCGGGATCATGGGAGGGATCACAGGAGGGATCACAGCAGGGATCACCACCGGGATCACGGGAGGGATCACAGGAGGGATCACAGCAGGAATAATAGGATGGATCACAGGAGGGATCACAGCAGGGATCACCACCGGGATCACAGGAAGGATCACAGCAGGGATCACCACCGGGATCACCACCAGGATCATGGGAGGGATCACAGCAGGGATCACAGCAGGAATAACAGGAGGGATCACAGCAGGGATCCCAGCAGGGATCCCAGCAGGGATCACAGGAAGGATCGGCTTCAATCCAGCAAAATGCTGTTGGGCATCATCCAGGTGGGATGTTCCCTCTTCCAGCCAAAGCACGGCCCGATCCAGGGAATCCAGGGTTGCCCGGGAGTGCTCTGGAAGGGCAGGGAGCATCCAGGGGACTCCCCAGGATCCTGCTTTTCCTTGGACACGGCGATCCCGGGCTGGGCAAGTGCCCGTGGTTATCCCTGGGAGCTGTTCCCTGTGGGAATTGTATCCACAGGCACCGGGAATCAGCTCCAAGAGCCCTGGAAGGTCAGGGAGCACTGCAGGAGATTCCCAAGGATCCTGTTTTTCCCTGGACACGGCGATCCCGGGCTGTGCAAGTGCCCGTGGTTATCCCTGGATATCCCTGTCCCTGACCCCTCGGAGCTGCTCCCTGTGGGAATTGAGACCCCAGGCACCGGGAATCAGCTCCAGCAGCCCTGGAAGCTCAGGGAGCACTGCAGGGAACTCCCAAGGATCCCGTTTTTCCCTGGACACGGCGATCCCAGTGCCTGTGGTTATCCCTGTCCCATCCCGGGGCTCCTCCCTCCTCGCTCCTCTCCCGGTGCTCCCGGGGCTCTGCCTGCCCGTGATTCCCGGCATTCCTTTGATTCCCGGCATTCCCAGATGCTCCCAGATCCCCTCCCCCTGCTCTCCCTGCTTCCCGCGATCCAGGACGCGCGAGCCGCGGCCGGGAATGTCGGGAATGTCGGGAATCGCTTTTCCCGGACAGAACGGGCGGGACCGGGACCCCATCCCGGTTTTCCCAAATCCAAAAACGCGGCTGCAAACGGAGGAGGGGGGGGGGTGTCCTCCCGTCTCCCGCGTCCCGGCGGGAGGTGGAAAGAATTCCAGGCTCGTGATGCGGCGAAGGACGGGAGGAATTTAAGGAAAATCTTCCCGGAAGGAAGAGCGTCCCAGGTCCGTGGAGGGACGTTCCCACGGACGAGTCCCCCAGGACGGGTCAGGGATGCTCCTGTTTTTCCCGGGGGAAGGAGATCCCGATTTTCCGCCCTGTCTCGCTCCACGGACCACCGACCCCCCCTGGAAGCAGATTCCCAAGGAATGTTGGGACCAAGCCCGGAGAAGCTGCGGCTGCTCCATCCCTGGAAGTGTCGGAGGCCGGGTTGGATCGGGATTGGAGCAGCCTGGAATGGCGGGAGGTGGAATGGGGTGGGCTTGGGGTCCCTTCCCAACAAACCAGGCCGAGATTCCACGATTGGAACGGCCCTTCCAGCGGAGGGAATCGGGAACAACCTCTCCCGGGGTCCAAATCCACCTCGGGGGGATCCCGGGATGTTCCCCCGGGATGGACCAGCTGGGAGAAGATCCAGGGGAGATCCCAGTGGGGCCTGAGCACATCCCAAATCCCACTGGGATCCCTCCTACATCCCAAATCCCATTGGGATCCTTCCCACATCCCAAATCCCATTGGGATCCTTCCCACATCCCAAATCCCACTGGGAGCCCTCCTACATCCCAAATCCCATTGGGATCCCTTCATGGATACGAATCTCCTGCACCTGAGCACATCCCAAATCCCACTGGGATCCCTCCCAAATCCCACTGGGATCCCTCCTACATCCCAAATCCCATTGGGATCCTTCCCACATCCCAAATCCCATTGGGATCCTTCCCACATCCCAAATCCCACTGGGAGCCCTCCTACATCCCAAATCCCATTGGGATCCCTTCATGGATATGAATCTCCTGCACCTGAGCACATCCCAAATCCCACTGGGATCCCTCCCACATCCCAAATCCCACTGGGATCCCTCCCACATCCCAAATCCCACTGGGATCCCTCTCACATCCCAAATCCCACTGGGATCCCTCCCACATCCCAAATCCCA
>NW_020887328.1:3560-3877 GCF_003945725.1 Corapipo altera
CCTCTCACATCCCAAATCCCACTGGGATCCCTCTCACATCCCAAATCTCACTGGGATCCCTCTCACATCCCAAATCCCACTGGGATCCCCCCATGAATACGAATTTCCTGCACCTGAGCACATCCCAAATCCCACTGGGATCTCTCCTACATCCCAAATCCCACTGGGATCCTTCCCACATCCCAAATCCCACTGGGATCCCTCTCACATCCCAAATCCCACTGGGATCCCTCCCACATCCCAAATCCCACTGGGATCCCTCTCACATCCCAAATCCCATTGGGATCCCTCCCACATCCCAAATCCCACTGGGATCC
>NW_020887328.1:3887-4321 GCF_003945725.1 Corapipo altera
GGTAAAAGAGGGGTAAAAAGAGGGTTAAAAAAGTGTAAAAAAAGGGTGAAAGGAGATATAAAAAGGATGATAAAAGGAGTGTAAAAGGAGAGTAATATGAGGTGTAAAAGGGAGGTGAAAGAGTTGGAAAAGGAGGGTAACGAGGTGTAAAAACTGGGGAAAAGAAATGGAAAATGAGGGGAAAAGAAATGTAAAATGAGGGGAAAAGAAATGTAAAATGAGGGGAACAAAGGTGTAAAGAGGTGGAAATGAGAGGTATAAAAGGAGGGGGATAAGAGGCATAAAAAGATGGTAAAAGAGGTGAAAAGAGGTGGTGAAAAGAGGAGTGAAAAGGAGGTAAAAGTGGTGTTAAAAGAGGGTAAAAGTTGTAAAATGAGGGTAAAAATAAGGGTAAAAATAAGGGTAAAAACAGGTATGAAATGAGGGTGAAGAGA
>NW_020887329.1:0-4319 GCF_003945725.1 Corapipo altera
ACCACCGTACAGGCTTCGGTGTTTGAAGCGGAGTGGAGAAAGAGAGTCGTGACCTATGTGAATGATAAGATGGAGAGAAGGGGAATTCCCCCACGGCAGGCAGTGGATATGCTTTATGGTGAGGGGGATTACGCCCGCAGAGGGGATCAAGCAAGATTAGACCCCAAATTGTTAGAGATATCTAAAGAATTGGCATTAGAAGCCCTAAAGAAGGTGGCCGACGCTTATGTGCCGACCCCCTCCTTTACCATGATTAATCAGGGCCCAAAAGAACAATTTACGGATTTTATAACCAGGCTTAAAGAGGCAATTGCCAGGCAAGTTCCTCAGAAAGAGTGCCAGGAAATTCTTTTTAATAAATTGGTAATCGAAAAGGCCAATGAAGACTGCCAGAAAGCGCTTAAGCTTCTTAAAGATCCCACTTTGCTTGAAATGATTGAGGCGTGCAAAAATATAGGATCTAACTCCCATAAAGCACGTCTACTGGCTGCCGCCTTTACCGGACCGAACCATTGTTTCGAATGTGGGGAAAAGGGGCATTTTAAAAAGCACTGCCCCCGCCTTTCGGCATCCACACCTAACCTACCAAAAACTTTATGCCGGAGGTGTGGGAAGGGACGGCACTGGACATCTAGTTGCCGTTCCCTCACTAATATAAATGGTGAGCCCCTCTCTCCTCGCCGTTCGCCAAGATTACAAAAAAGAGTCACCTTCTCTTCGTTACCAGATGTAAGACACCTTGATGAGGAACCGTCGGGAAACGGGGAGCAGAGCGCTTGGGGGAGCGCGACGACAAAAGTGGCCCCCCACTTGCGCTCTGCTCTGCGCACGGCCTCTCACCCAGTTACCCAGTAGTTAAATGGCCACTTCCCGAACAGGTTCCCTCTAAAAATCAGTGTGTTCCACTTCCGTGGATAATATTATTTGCTGTTCATCCCACCACCCATCTTAGTTCATATGAACAGCTAGTTAAAGTAACCCCATCAGCCCCTGTAAATCCGGACAGGACATATCTTATGGTGTCACACCTTTCGGCAGTGGACAAAGGAGTCATTGTAGTGCCCACACTCCTGACTGGACTTACCAATAACAATATTGCCATCTGTTTAACGGTCTATCTTCCCCCTGTGCAGCTGGAGGACCGCTTCCCGGTGGCCAAGATGGTCTCCATGGAAGACCTGCTGTGCGCATTGTCATCGGACGAGGAGCAGCGGAGAGAGGAACAGAGAGAAGTCCTCTGGGCCACAACTGTTAAATCCTCTCGTCCTCTGCTAACCTGTCTCATGTATTATTCCCAACCTAGGCAGCCGCAGCAGGTCAGGGTGGAGGGCCTCTTGGACACTGGAGCGGACGTGACGATCATAGCCTCCAGAGACTGGCCACATGGGTGGCCTGCACAGACCGCCTACGTGCAAGTCAGTGGCGTGGGGGGAACCCAACATCCAGTCAGGAGCCAGGGGACACTTACAGTTTATGGGCCAGAAGGTAGGCCAGCGTCTCTCCAACCATACATCCTGAACATACCAATCACTTTATGGGGACGGGACGCTATGGAGCAGTGGGAGCTCACCTTGAGCTCCCTATCCCATGAGCAAAATTTTTAGGTGGGGTCACTGAAGTACTGCAGCTCCCCAGACTGAGCTGGAAAACAGAGATGCCAGTCTGGGTTGATCAGTGGCCCCTACCTACCAAAAAGCTGCAAATTTTAAACAATCTCGTAGATCAAGAATTGGCGAAAGGACACCTGGAGTCTTCCACCAGTCCCTGGAACACTCCAGTGTTTGTCATACAAAAGTCCTCAGGTTCCTGGAGATTTCTTCAGGACCTGCGCAAAGTAAACGAAGTCCTAGAACCAATGGGAGCCCTCCAGCAGGGAATGCCATCTCCATCCATGCTCCCTGCTGAATGGCCCCTAGTGGTCATTGATATTAAGGACTGCTTTTTTCATATATTTTTAGATCCGGCTGATTCGGCTAAATTTGCTTTTTCTGTCCCTGCCATCAACGCTTGCGAACCCCACCGCAGGTATCAGTGGCGAGTGCTTCCGCAGGGGATGAAAAATTCCCCAACACTCTGCCAAATGTTTGTGGCAGAAGTGTTGAGGCCAATTAGGCAAAAATTTCCACAATCAATCATTTTCCATTATATGGACGATGTATTGATTTGTGCGAGGACACAATTGGCGGTAGACAAGACCCTAAATTCTACCATTCTGGCTCTAAAAAACAGAGGATTGGAGATCTCCCCTGAGAAAATTCAAAAGGAAGCACCCTGGAGGTACCTTGGACTTAAAATTACAGAAAAGGCTATCAAGCCACAGTCAATTGAAATTGATAAACGAGTCCAAACCTTAAACGACCTCCAAAAGCTGCTAGGAGCCATTAATTGGATCAGACCTGTGCTAGGGATCACAACCGGTGATCTGCACCCCTTGTTTGAGCTGCTGAAGGGAGACACTGACTTATCTTCACCCCGCTTTTTAACATCAGAAGCGAAAAAATCCTTGTCCATTGTCGAAACAAAAATTACACAGAGACAATCATATAGGAGGATGGAGGGACTGCCATCCTCCCTTGTCATCATAAGAGAAGAGAAACAACCCTTGGCCTTACTGGGCCAATTCACTATGGACTGTAAGGACTTCTGTTTATGGGAGTGGATATTCCTCCCACATCAATTCGGCAAAACTATCACCACACTGGCAGAAATGATTGGCAAAGTCATCTTTAAAGGCCGCATTAGGTGTTTAGAGCTCAGTGGAGAAGAACCAGATTCCATCTACCTTCCACTGACTTCTGAACATCTAGACCAACTACTGCAAACTTCCACAGATTTTCAGATAGCCATCGGGGGTTACCCGGGAGAAATTCGGCTACATCTCCCGGCGTGCCCATTTATTCAGAGATTAATTCAAATTCCACTAAAGTTGAAAATTATACAGTCAAATTTACCAATTAAAGATGCGAAGACAGTTTTTACCGATGGCTCAGGGAGAACCGGCAACGCTGTGATCGTTTGGCAAGAAGATAATAATTGGAAACAAGATATTCACAAAGTACAAGGTTCCCCTCAGATAGTGGAACTTTCAGCAGTTGTGCGTGCCTTTCAAATTTTCTGTGGTGAACCCATCAATATTGTTTCTGATTCGGCCTACGTTGTTGGTGTGGTCAAGAGAATTGAAAATTCATACCTAAAAGAAGTCTCGAACGAAAATTTGTTCAGATTATTGACCAAATTGGCATATTTAATTCAGGTCCGAAAATTTGGCTTCTTCATTGTCCACACCAGGTCACATACTGCTTTGCCAGGTCCTGTGGCGGAGGGAAACCAGCGTGCCGACCATCTGGCAGGTATGGTGGTCACCCCAAATTTATACCAACAGGCAAAACTGTCACACGAGTTCTTTCACCAGAATGCGCGATCGCTGCAGAAACAATTCGGTCTCAAAATTTCACAGGCCAAAGAGATTTTAAAAGCGTGCCCTGATTGCCAAAATTTCACGCCGCTCACCCCAGAAGGAACCAACCCGAGGGGCTTGATAGCGCTAGAAATTTGGCAGTCAGATGTCACGCATGTGGCCGAATTCGGGAAACTAAAATATGTTCATGTATCCATTGATACATTTTCAAAAATGATTGTGGCCACCGCGCATTCCGGTGAAAAGAGCCGAGATGTAAAGAAACATTTCCTGTCTGCATTCGCTAGGATGGGTGTACCAAAACAGATAAAGACCGATAATGGGCCATCCTATGTGTCTGCAGACACGAAAAAGTTTTCCGAACAATGGGGGGTGCACCATACCACCGGGATCCCTCACAATCCCACAGGGCAAGGCATAGTAGAACGTGCCCACCAAAATATCAAAAATTTGCTCAAAAAACAAAAAAGGGGGAGTATGGGCCTGACTCCCCAAGAAAGATTAGACAAAGTTATGTACGTTTTAAATTTTTTGAATATGTTGGAGGAATCAGAAACTCACATAAACAGAAGTCCAGCACAGCGGCACTTTGCATCAGAATCTGATTCTACCACAGTAACATCTCAGAAAGCTAAAGTTATGTACCGGGACCCACTGACCGAGAAATGGACGGGCCCTTTCCCCTTAATCACCTGGGGGAAGGGCTACGCCTGTATTTCAGGTCAGGAAGGACCAAAGTGGGTCCCAGCTCGACGCGTAAAGATCGCTCAAAGTTAAAGAAGACGCGATCGACATGAAAGCAACATACGTTCTTCTCCTTATCATCATCCTCTTCGGGACGACTCCTCTCACCGCAGCAATCCCACTAAGGCAGTGGATGGACCAACCCAAAGAAAACCTA
>NW_020887330.1:0-4316 GCF_003945725.1 Corapipo altera
CCCAAATCCATGGTGTCCTTCAGATGTGCCGCATCCTGAGCAGACTGCGTCCTGCTTGTCCTGTCCTGCTGCCTGCAGGACAACTTCCCCCTCGGCACTCCTCCAGCCCCAGCCTTGTTTGCGAAGTTGAGCCCTGCTTTCCCAAAAGGTCCTGGCCCCCACGCATCGCTTCTTTCACCCCCCCCCAATGGGTTTGGTAGAAGCGGTTACAGATATCCCGAACCAGAAAATTTCCTTGTCCACAATGGTGCACACAAGTAGCTAATAAGGGAGCTAAACTGGGTGGTGATGGGAGAGATTTTAGTTTGCTGTGGCTTTGCTTTCCCTCCCCCATATCCTGTAGGCAGGAAGATTCAAAGCAAGGGATGAGAGGGATTTGTTTGCTCTCCCCCCCCCGTACCTGTAGAATACAAGACAATAAAGGGCGTTCTGTGGTCAGTTGTTGTGTCCAGTCAATTTGCAGCTCGCCTGTGGATCTGAAGCATCCGCGGCCACGCCTGACAGGAACATTATTTGGTGTTTGGGGTAAAAAATAAATTAGTTGTGCGATCCGACTGCCTGCAGGTACAATACATGATGGCGTTGGGGTCCACGTCATTATCTTTATTTCCCCCTCAAAATCTGCATCTATCACTCCTGGCAACACAAAAAGGCCTTTTAAAGTGATAGATGATCTGCCAGTTAAGTAAGGTTACTTTGCCGTGGCCCAGAGGGCCATGTGTAGCAGTCGGCAGCAGGGCAACTGTTGTATCCTGCAGTGTTACTTCTGCAGAGGTGGCCAGGTCCACTCCGGCACTGCCGGCTGTGCTTGCACACAGGCTGTGGCAGGTTCGCGAGGGGTCCAGGCAGGGGTTGGATTTATTGTCATAGCGCGTCCCCTTCCCATGCTCCCTTTGGAGTTTCCCTGAGGGGGAAGCGATAACCCATAGTGATCAAGCTTAGAGCGGCACTGATTTGCAAACTGATTCCCTTTGTGACAACGTGGACAGACACCCGGCACCACTCTCCTTTTGTTTATCCTGTCATTTGGGCAATTCCTGTGCAAGTGACCCAACTAGCCACAAGAAAAACATTGTGGATTTTTTGTGGACATTGCTGCAAATGCTTCAACTATCAGAGATAAATCATACTGCCTTGAGCCAACATTCATGCATGCGTTTAGCATGTCATCCACTGTAGGATTTTTTAGGGGACGTAAAACCTTCTGACAGTTGGGGTTTGCATTTTCTATAGCAAGCTGTTTAAAAAGGCATTGGCGTGCAGCATCATTCTCTACTTGTTTTTCCAAAGCATCATTAAGACGATCTAAAAACTTCCTAAAGGGCTCATTTGCCTCTCGTTTGATATGGGTAAAGGGCATTCTCTGTGTGCCTGCGTCCAGGACGCTTTTAAGAGTGCATAGGGCTAGTTGCTTTATTTGCTGGAGCCCTGCAGCACATGTTCGTGCTTGTACTGCCTGAGAAGAATGCTCACCCTGCCCCAGCAAACACCTACAGTAACAGTTCGCAAAGGGTTTCGTGTTCCTGCAACTGAATTTGCAATCGCCTGTTTTTCTGCTAATTGTTTCAGTCTGGCTTCTCACATTGTGTACTGCATATCAGTCATTATTAGACAAAAGAGTGTTTTGAAATCGTGGGGGATGAACACTTGGCTATCACAGATGGATTCTATTAAATGGATGGTGTACAAAGCCCCCAAACCATGGTCTGTTACTGTTTGCCTTACATCTTTAATAAGAGCATATGACAGACCCTCCCAGTGAGGGTCCTGGTCAGGCGAGACCAGGACTGGGAAAGCTTTTAAGACTGCCGTGTCCCCTGCTAGTCTCGCCTCCCCCCCGCACTTGTCAGGCAAGTCAGGAGAGTGAAAGGTTAAATCTTTTTTCTTATCTGTGAGTTCTGGGTCCTCCTCGGAGTCATCTGACCGAGAAACTGGTGCTGTGGCAGCGGAACCACAGAAGAGAAGTCCACGTGAAGGTGGCGTGGAGGAGGAGGCCTTTGTTTCTGGCCACGCTGCGGGCTGTGCCTTAGGTGGCCGCAGCGATGCTGGCAATGAAGGCGGCTCTGGCGACACGAAAGGCAACACGGGAGATTGCGGTTGGGGTGGGTCATGGGGCAGGGGTGGCACACAAAATTTCAGCTCCTTCTGTGAGAGTGGCTCAGAATTAGTTGCCGTTTTTACACGGTTGTCTGCAGAGCTGGAGGGAGCTTGCAAAGCTTCGTAAACTGCTCTCCATGTTGTTAATAAAGAGGTTGCTATCTTATCTCCTAGCGTGGTGCTGTCCCAGAGTCTGATATCGATATCATCCCAAACTCTACAGTCATATGCTAAGTCACTGTTTAATGTGGGATTAGCTTTGGATGCCCACAAAAGGAGACATTCTAAATTTTCCTCCTGTACTGTTTTCTCATATTTTTTAAGGATTTCAGCAAAGGCTTGTGAGACTGCCTTATGCTTTTTTGTTAAAGGGGTTCCCATTTCATTCTCAGCTGCTCACCTTATCATCCAGCGTAAGGTAATTGAGAGCTCTCTTGTCGCTTCCTTTCAGTGCTTTTTCCTTCCTTGTGTTCAGCTGAGCTACACCACTGGAGAAACAGCTTAATTTCTTTCATGCCCCAACATGGGGCACCATTTGTGGTGTATTGAGGCACGGACTCAGGGGGGTGAAGCTGAGACTAGTTTATTGGAGTTGCAGCCCTCCTTTTATAACCCAACAGCAACAGATAATCGTACTTTATAAGGTAAACCCTGTGACTGCAGCATTTGACTGGCTGCCAGCTGTCATGGCAGTTCAAACGGCGGTGGCAGTGGAAACAGGAGTTGAAATGGCAGTTTTAGGAGTTGCAGCTCACCCCTGTAATGAGCTGCTCCATTCTCTACAAAGCTACAGTTTTTTCTAGGCCCTAATTCCCACAGTGCTGTCCTTTGCATGTTAATAAACAAAGCAGTTGGCTTTTTCCCCTGGAGACTGAAAGTGTCACCTCCCCCAGACTGGGGCCTGGAATTCCAACTCCATTCCTGAACTTGGGCTTCACAGTTACCCATCAGTTTGGGGGAAGGGAAAAGAAAAAAAGGTGAAGAGATTAGAGCAGCAAGGAAACTGGGGCTAAGTGTACCTTCATTTTCTCCAGCTGTTCTGGAGAAATAAATAAAAATAGTACGGGGGGGGGGGGGGGGGGAAAGCTCAAGCCAGGTATCAGTTTACTGAATTTTATAAGGGAATACTGAGTAAGAACATGCCTGCAAACCCACATCTGCACTAACTTATCAAACTGTACAGTGTAAAATCTGACCCCAAGGAGTCTGTACAAAACAGTGGGAATGGAATCAGAGAGAGGAAGGAAAAAATCGTCAGCAGTGCCTGTCCCAGTCCAGGGGAATTACTGAACAGCACCTACATTTCCATGGCTCTCTGGGCAGGTCATTTTTCCTGTGTGCCAAACAGCACATCTTGAAGCTTCTTCACACTGAAATACTAGAGACATTTCAGGGCATCTGAACAGCCAGATTCTTAAAGCACAACTACCTCAAGGCAAGGGAAGAAGTGAGATTCAGTGGCACTTGGCAGAAGCTGCCCAGTGCATTGTGTCAAATGGGTATTTACCAGAAGGAGCAACAAACTCAAGCCATCAGGGAAAGAGCCAGATGATGAAAGGGTGTTAGCTGCTGAGAATTTCTTTGGGAAGAAGTAGACTGTTGAGATAGAAATTTGCAATATACCATGGAACCTTATTCAAAGTCCAGCTGCAAAATACCTTAGTGTTAAGAGTGTGAAATAAATGCTAAAGTGTCATCAACTATGTGATTTTCTCTTTATTCCCAATCACTAATTAAAGAAACATAACTCAGAAGTGATCTCACTCTGTGCTCCAGTGGCATTAACATTAGAACAATATTGTCACTGTCTACTGGTCTCTTGTGCTCCTCACTGGAAGGCACTTGGTGCACCCCTGGATATCCTGCTAATGAGGTGAAAAACCAACCCTTCTAAAGTTCCAGATTTTCCTCACATGTTTGGACACAGTTGGACAAACTGGACCAAGTTATTACTTGAAAGTCATCTGCTGGATTTAGCATTAATTACTCCTTGTTTTGATTTTAGGGAAAATAACTCTGTGGACCCAACAGAGAAAACATTCCCAGGGTCTTGTTAGAGCACAAACCTGCAAACAGGGATGACAGGTCAGAGAATCGCAGAATCATCAAGGTTGGAAAAGACTTTCCAGATCTTCTAGTCCAACTGTGAACCCAGCACCACCAGAATCACCTCTAAACCCCATCCCAAAGTGCTACATCCAGATGCCACCTGAATGCTT
>NW_020887331.1:0-4315 GCF_003945725.1 Corapipo altera
CTCAGCAGCACAGCAACAGCCCCAGGTATTTCATGACCCCCGGGGGGGTTGGCGTTGTTTACATGAGACTCAGTCCCTGAGAGGAAGTTCAAACAACTTTTGAGGATGTCAAAATGAGATTGAAACACTCAAGTTACTTGTAGTGCTAATGAGTCTCACTGAGGGACACAACTAAGAATGTGTCCCCAGGTTCCAGTTAGAGCAGAAAACTGCAGACAGTGATGACAATGATGGACAAGCAAGGGAAAGGTGGCTCTGATGCTGAAGAAACCTTGACTTGTTTCCTTAATCCAGAGGACCAAGCCCTGACCCCCAGCCCCTGGGAAGGCAGATCCTGTCCCTGCCTCATTCCTCAGGGCTCTTCCTGGGGCACTGGGATGTGGGATGTGCAATGCCAAGGGCAGGACCATGGGGTGGCACCTGCCAGGCTGCTGAGCAGGGACAAGGAGGTATAGTGGTTTGAATCTTGTTTTCCCCCAGAGGGTAAGAAAATGGTAAAACCCCAAGGGGTGGAAACCCCTGGAAGTTTTGAAGTTTTGTCCAATGGGCGCTCCTGCAAAATGTAAACATACCACAAGCAAATGGAAGGGAAGAGTTGTAGTTTTGGGGGTAGAAGAAGTGACCATGTTGTAGGGACCACGAGGAAGGGGGCTTGGAGCCCCTTGGGGCCTCTGGGGCCCCCCAGCCCCAGTTGGGGGCTACGGAGACTTGGAACAGTGTTAAGCTGTGCTAAGTGTCTGTAGCTGAACCTGGAGATGTTTCTTCACTGTAAGCAGCAGCAGAGACAACAGCAGCAGAACTGCACTGACCGGAGCGGTGGCAGAGAGCCAGAAAAGATAAGATGCAGCAGAGGCATTACAGCCAAGCAGGAGGGAACTCCTGGAAAGAGAGAGAGAGAGAGAGAGAGAGAGAGAGAGAGAGAGAGAGAGAGAGAACCGGCAGCAGAACTACAGAGTTTTGGGGGTAAGAACTGTACCAGACCCCCCAAACTCCTTTGAGACCCCTCTTGGAAAGGAGGGACATGGACTCCTATTTTGGAGAGTAGTTTTGGACATGCAGCACCGGAGAGAGAGAGGAGCTGAGAAGCTCGGTTGTCCTGAGAGCTTAGCCAGGACGGAGTGTGGGAGGTTAACCTTGGAGCTCTCCCTTGCTGCAAGCTACAAAGAAGCTCGCAGCCTGAACAGGGCACAGAGGCCCTGCAAGGAGCTTGAATCTCCTGAAGATACCAGACTGTCATGAAGACCCCCTGCGTCTCGTGATATGACCGTGGTGGAACGACCTTTGTCTGGGGTGATGTAGCCCACGGAAGACCCCTTTGCCTGCATCAGGGGGCTGAGGGAGCTTGGATACCTCCCTCGTGAGTGCTGGCACAGCTGCTGCATGCATGAGATGAGGAAAACCTACTGCCTTAGAAGAGACTCCTGCTTTGAGACTGGAAGGGATCTGTCCTTTTTTCCCTCCTGGACTTTTATTTGGAGGGGAGAAGAGATCTGATCCATTGTAAATATTATATGTCATGGTAGAGATAGTTGTAATCGTGCGTATAATGTGTTATAATATATATTTGTACAGTCATTGTAATATATTCCCTTTCCCCCACCTTGAGTCTGGCGTGTTTTGTCTGGAAAACCCATCTCACATTAGGTTGAGATGTGGAAGGGGGCTTAGACTAGGGAATTAGGATTTTGGAAAATCTCAAACCATGACAGGAGGCCATGAGGCCCCAGGGCTGCAAGGGCCACTCCCCTCCTCCTGGCATCAGGGGCACAGACAGCAGCCATGGCCAAAGGCCTGCAGAAGGTGGCTGTGTCAGCGCCTTTCAACTTCTCCCCATCCCTGTCTCCTCTCCAGCCCAGGCTGTCCTACGGTGTCCATGCCCTGCCCCTTTCCCTGCAGGCTGTCGTCATCCCCCCGGCTGCCCCACCTGGCTGGCACCTTCCTGCACTGACATCTCTGCGTCCTCCCTGGCTCTTCCTGCACACACAAAGCCTTGGCCTCATCCAGACTCCTCCTGGGTGATGTGTTGCATCACACTATTGCCCTCAGAGTGAAACTTCTTTCTCTTTGTTTCCAGCCTGGACATCTCCAGCTGAACTTGGCATTATTTCTTTATTTCTCATTGTCATGGTTTGAGATAGCCCCAAAATCCAATTCCCTAGCTCCATCCCCCCTCCCACATCTCAACCTAATGTGAGATGGGTTTTTCCAGACAAAACACAACCAGACTCAGAATGGGGAAAGGGAATATATTACAATGACTGTACAAATAAATACTATAACACATTATACACACGATCACAACTATCTCTACCATGACATATAGTATTTACAATGGATCAGATCTCTTCTCCCCTCCAAATAAAAGTCCAGGAGGGAAAGAAGGACAGATCCCTTCCAGTCTCTCAGGGCAGCAGCTTCTTCAGAGTAGCAGAAGCAATCTCTCTCTCTCTCTCATGCATGCAGCTGTTGCTGGATCTCTGCCAGCACTCACGAGGGGATATCCAAGCCCCTCGGCCCCATCATCATTCAAGTGAGGGGTCTTCTCTTCCGTGGGCTTCGTAACCCCAGACAAAGCCCATTTCACCACGGTCATATCACGAAGACGCAGGGGGTCTTCGTGACGGTCTGGTATCTCCAGGAGATTCAAGCTCCTTGCAGGGCCTCTGTGCCCTGTCTCAGGCTGCGAACTTCTTTGTAGCTTGCAGCAAGGGAGGGCTCCCAAGGCCAACCTCCCACACCGTCCTGGCTCAGCTCTCAGGACGACTGAGCTTCTCAGCTCCTCTCTGCAGTGCATGTTGCACTTCAAGGCTCTTTCGAGTCCATCATCTTCCTCCTCTCAGGAGGTCTCAAAGGAGTTTGGGGGGGGGTCTAATATCAGTTCTTACCCCCAGAACTCTGTAGCTCTGCTGCTAGCTTCTGCTGCTTCCTCCGATTCAGTTCTTATCTGTCCTGGCTCTTAGCCATAACCTCTGGACACTCCCGCCGCTTCTGCTCTGTCTCTACTCACTCGAGATGAAAAACATCTCCCAACTCACAGCTACAGACACATAGTCCAGCTTAACACTGTTCCAAGTCTCTGTAGCCCCCAACTGGGGCTGGGGGGCCCCAGAGGCCCCGAGGGGCTCCGGGCCCCTTTTCTTGTGGTCCTACGACATGGCTACTTCTTCTAACAACCCAAACTACAACTCATCTCTTCCGGTGTTTGTGATATGTTTACATTTCTGCAGGAGCGCCCACTGGACAGAACTTCAAAACTTCCAGGGGTTTCCACCCCTGGGGGTTACCACTTTTCTTACCCTCTGGGGGAAAACAAGGTTCAAACCACTACACTCATGCTTTTTCCTGCTATGACAAAAGGATCCACCATCTCTGAAACCACCTTCTCAGGCTACTCCTGCACTGTCCTCAGTCTCCACACCATGGAGCCCAGAGCTCCTTAGTCTCTACAGAGTGGTCATGGGCTTGAGACCTCCAAATCTTTTCTTGGGAGATCTCTGGGTACTCTCCAAGGTGTTTGCAGATGAACATATGGTGCTCATAATCTAAGGAAATCCCAGGGATGCTTTTTACCAAGGCCTGTAGTGGCAGAACATGGGGCAATGGCTTTAAACTGAAAGAGTTGTATATTTGTAATAGGGAGAAATATTTAACAATGAGGGTAGCAAGTTTTCCAGAGAAGTGGATGTCCCATCCCTGCATTCATCCAAGGTCAGGGAGAGTGAGTAACCTCAATTAGTAAAAGATGTCACTGCCCACGTCCAGGGACTTGGACCAGATGACCTTTTAGCTCCCTTCCATACCAAATATTTCTTGGATTCTTTCAGTCCCAAACTCCTTCTCCAAAGAATTTCCAAGTTGAGGACATGAATTGCCATGTTTTTGGAGAAACCCTTCTAAGCCCAAAAGGTTAAAAAATAATTCAAAGATACTTCCAAAATATCTGTGTGAAGGCTTCAACAAGTGGGTCAATGGCAGAACCTCCCAAGATGACCTCACAAATGTGGGTGGGGTTTTCATGCTTGGAGTCTGAGACTTATGATGGGCAACAAGAAAGCACATTTGGGGACTGAGGAAGACTTGTCATGGGATGTCTAGGAAAGAACTAAAGGAAGGGGAAGGCGGTTTCTGGAGGACCAAGCATGAGAAAAGAGGATGAAAAAGCTGGTCATGTTAAACAGGAGGCTGCTCAAGACACGTCCCTGGCTGTGCCCTAACACTGATCCCTACAACCTGTCCCATTTTCTTAAGAACTCCATTACCAAGATGTTTCTGTGGGGAGGGACCTCTCTGCTCCTGGCACAGATTGTGGCCCAAG
>NW_020887332.1:0-4312 GCF_003945725.1 Corapipo altera
TTCCCATGGGAATGGGATTGGAGTGAGATCCATCCACAGAATTCCCACTGGAGTGGGACAACAGTGGGATCCATGCATGGAATTCCCATGGGAGTTGGATGACTCAGATTCATCCACGGAATTCCCATGGGAATTCCCATGTTGCTCAGTTCCACCCTCCCAAATCCCACTTTCCCAAATCCCACATTCCCATGGGAATTCTGTCTCCCTCACCTTTGCGCTCCAGTGCCTCCCGCCCGTATCCAATGTATATTCGGAGGTCTTCCCCACAGTTCTGTCCCAGGTCAAGCTGAAAATCCTCGTACCCGTCGGATTTCCAGCGCTTCTCGGTGATCCGGGCAACTCCATCGGCTGCCACAAAGGTCCCGGTCTCCGGGGAGAAGGAGATGAAATCCTGCCCATCAATGCTGTACCGAAGGGTTCTGTGGACGCTCCCGTCGGACAGGAGGTCACAGCCACAAACCCGCTGCACCGTGTGGAGACCTGGGCAGAAGGATCAGATCCATGGAGACCCCTGGAATTGTGTCCCAGCCCCACGGAGCCCCATTCCAGCCCTATGGAGCCCCAGAGTCCAATGGAGACCCACAGAGCCTCATCCCAGATCACCCCTTGGATCCATATCCAAGTACCTTGGATCCACATCCAAGTACCTTGGATCCACATCCCAGCCCCACAGATCCCCCCATTCCCCGGCTCCCCCCACTCACCCCCACTCCAGTTGTACCAGCCCCCCACTGTCTCCAGGTCAGTGGCAGCCACGAGCCAGATCCTCTCATTGATCTGGGTCAGTCCATCCCAATATCCCGGCTCGACTCCAGCTGCCATCCACGGCGTCAGCGGCTCCGCCCGGCCCCGCTCGCTGTCGTAGCGCGTGATGGGGATCCCGTCCACGTATCCAATCTCCACATACTGAGGGATCCCCGGGCTGGGCTCTGTCACCGCCACATTCAGGAAACGCAGGGAGTGGAGAACTGGGGGGACACGGAGATTTGGGGGGTCTGGGGGTGTCCAAGGGGCAAGGACAGGGGGAACTGGGAGAGCTGGGAGAGCCAGGACGGGGATTTTGGGATCCCAGGGCCAAGGGAAGGAGAATGTAGGGACTGGGAGAGGTGGGATGGGGCATCCAGGGGTCCTTGTGCCCAGGAAAGGGGGGTCCAGGGGGCCCCATTGTTGAAGAAAATGGGGTCTAGGGTCTGGGAAAGGCAGGAAGGGGGGTTGAGGGGGTCTCAGGGTCAAGGAAAAGGGGGTCTGGGATAGGTAGGACCCCCCTGCAGGAAGCACAGGGAGTGGAGAACTGGGGGGGTCACAGAGATTGGAGGGGTTGGGGGGTCCAAGGGTCAAGGGAGTGGAACTGGGAGAGCTGGGAAGGGGCCAAGGTTCAAGGAAAGGCAGGGCTGGGACTGGGAGAGGAGGGATAGGGGATCCAAGGGGTCCCTGTGCCCAGGAAAGGGACTGGGACCCGGTGGTCCCTGGTGTTGAGGAAAGTGGGGGCTGGGGGCTGGGAAAAGCAGGAATGGGGGTTCAGGGGGTCCCAGGGTCAAGGAAAAGGGAGGATCAGGGGACTGGGAGAGGTGGGGTTGGTGGGAAAAGGGGCACAGGGGGGTATTTGTTGGGGATAAGGGGGTTCAGAGGGGTCCTGGAACCGAGGATGGGGCTTCAGGGGGTCCTGTTGCAGGATAAGGGGGTTCAGGGGGGTCCCAGTGTCCAGGAATGGGGGTCCAGGTGTGTCCCTGTGACGGATAAGGGGGAGTAGGGGGATCCCTGTGCCTAGGATAGGGGTTCAGGGGGGTTACTGTTCCCAGGAATGGGGGTTCAGGGGTTCCCGGTGCCGGATAAGGGGGTTTATGGGGGTCCCAGTGCTGCAGAAGAGGGTGCAGGGGGGTCCAAGTGCCCAGGAATGGAGGTGTGTGGGGGATCTCGTGCCCAGGAATGGGGGTTTAAGGGGGTTTAGAGGGGTCTCCTTCCCAGTGATGGAGGTTCAGGGGGGTTCCTGTGCCCAGGAATGGGTGTTCAGGGTGGTCTCGGTGCCCAGGAATGGAAATTGGGGGGTCCCAGTGCCAGATAAGGAGGTTTAAGGGGATCCCAGTGCGGAGGGAGAGGGTGCGGGGGGGTCCCAGTACCCGGAAACGGAGGTTAAGGGGCATTCCTGTGCCCGGGAATGAGGGTACAGGAGGGTCTCAGAGCCCAGGAATGGGTGTTCAGGGGGGTCTCCTTCCGGGAATGGGGTTTCAAGGGGTTCCAGTGCCCAGAATGGAGGTTCAGGGGGGTGCTAGTACTCAGAAATGGGGCTCCAGAGGGGTCCCAGTGCCCAAAAATGGAGATTCAGGGGGATTCCCCTGCACTGGAAAGGGTGTTCAGGGGGGTCTTGGTGCCCAGGAATGGAAACTGGGGGGTGCCGGTGCCAGAAGGAGGTTTAAGGGGGTACCGGTGTGGAGGGAGATGGTGCGGGGGGGTCCCGGTGCCCAAAAACGGAGATTCAGGGGGGTTCCTGTGCCCGGGAATGGGTGTTCATGGGGTCTCCTTCAGGGAATGGGGGCTCAGGGGGTTCCCGTGCTCAGGAATCGGAATTCAGGGGGTCCCGGTGCAAAGGGAGAGGGAGCAGGGGGGTCCCGGTGCCCGGGAAGGGGGGTTCAGAGGAGTCCTAGTGCCCAGAAATGCGGGTTCAGGGGGGTCCCGTGCCCAGCAATCGGGATTCAGCTCCCCCCGGAGCCCAGCGACCGAACAAAGGGGGGACACCGAGTTTAGCTCTTGGCAGGGCTGTCTCCATCCACCCAGGGGACATTTGGGGCTGCTTGCTGGAACCCCTGGACAGTCTCCAACACAAAGGTGTTCCATTTTCCCACCTCGGCAGAGCCGGCCCTCCTGGATCCCGGCAGCTTCACCCCTGGACCCCGTGGAAGGATCTGCCCGGAGCCGAGCTGGCCAGGGAGCGCCCACCGGGGGGATTTAAGGCAGTGCCAGCGTTTCGGTCCTGGCCAGCCCGGTCGGTGTTGGCCAGGGGCCCGTGCTGGCTGCTGGCCCCACTCCTCGCTCCGTCCCGCTCGTGTCCCACCTCCCTGCTCTGCTGCTCGGCTCGGATCCGCTCTGCTCCCCACCCGCTTCCCTCCAGCGCTGCTTCCCTGCCTGCCCGAGCCTGACTGCACCCGCTTCTCTCCCTGTGCTGGGAACCTTTCGGCACTTTCCTTTGGCAGCCTTTCCTTTTCCTCATCTCTCCCTCTTCTCCCCCCCTCGCTTTTCCCGTTCCTTATTGGTGCCAATAAAGTCAGTTGTGTGTGTTTGAGACCCAACATTTGGAGGTTTGGGCCTTAATCTCGCCTTGGAAGGAATCATCTAAAAGAACCAGGTTGCAGCCCCTGCCCGGTCTGTCCCAGGGTCCCAGGGTCAGGGGAAGGGGGGGAGGGCACTGGGAGAGGTGGGATGGAGATTCAGGGGGTCCCTGTGCCCAGGAAAAGGGGGGTGCAGGGGTCGCTGATGTTGAGGAAAATGGGGTCTGGAAAAGGCAGGAATGGGGGTCCAGGGGGTCTGATGGACAAGGAAAAAGTAGGTCTGGGAGAGGCAGGATGTCCAGGAAAGGGGGTGCAGGGGGATGTTGGTGCAGGATGAGGAGGTTGAGGGGGGGACCCAGTGCCCAGGAATTGCGGTCGAGGGCGTTCCCGGTGCCTGGGACCCCCCTGCAGGAAGCACAGGGAGTGAAGAACTGGGGGGGGGGTCACAGAGATTGGAGGGTTTGGGGGGTCCAAGGGTCAGGGGAGTGGAACTGGGAAAGCTGGGCCAAGGTTCAAGGAAAGTGGGGGCTGGGATTGGGAGAGGTGGGATAGGGGATCCAGGGGGTCCCTGTGCCCAGGAAAGGGGAGTCCAGTGGTCCCCAGTGTTAAGGGAAGTGGGGGTTGGGGGCTGGGAAAGGCAGGAATGGGGGTCCCAGGGTCAAGGAAAAGGGAGCATGAGGGGGCTGGGAGAGGCGGGATTGGCAGGAAAAGGGGCACAGGGGGGTATTTTTTGAGGATAAGGGGGTTCAGAGGGGTCCTGGTGCCGGGCATTGGGGTTCAGGGGGTCCTGGTGCCGGGGATGGGGGTCCAGGGAGGTTCCCGAGCCGAAGAATGGGGGTTCCGGGGGGTCCCAGTACTCAGGAATGGGGCTCCAGAGGCGTCCCTGTGCCCGGGAATGGAGGTTGAGGGAGGTTCCCATGCCCGGGAACGGGTGTTCAAGGGAGTCTCGGTGCCCAGGAATGGAAATGAGGCGGTCCCAGTGCCGCTTAGGGAGGTTTAAGGGGGTCCCGGTGCGGAGGGAGAGGGTGCAGGGGGGTCCCGGTGCC
>NW_020887333.1:0-4307 GCF_003945725.1 Corapipo altera
GTTCTTCCCGTGTCTCCTCCAGCACAGGATGGATCATGGGATGGAGCCCCATCCGTCCCCGCTCAGCTCCTCTCCAGCCACGTGGTTTGACACCACGAATCTTCCACAGGCTCAAATCCTCCTTGTGGCACAATTAATGGATTTGGGGGGGACAAAAGCTGCCTTGGAATCTCTGGGGACAGCTTTTCTCCTCACTTTGCCCAGAGCTGACCCGTTGCTGGTTGGGTTTCTCCTCCAGCTTTGGTTCCTGGCTGATGTTAAACCCACAAAGCCTCGTCACCCTCATCCCATCACACACAAACAAGAGCTGGGAACACCCAAAGCTGGGGAGCTCCCAGGGCAAAGTTGGCTTTGCAAGTGTCCACCCAGAGGGATGGACACCTCCGACTCAGTCTGATCTCCAGGGTTAACTCCAGCTCCTCCCAGCTTCCCATGGCTCTGGTTCTCCAGCCCAGCCTCGTTGCTTCTCTTGCACGACTTTAATCCCTTGCCCACACCAAGATCTTCAACTCTTGCTCACACCAAGACCTTCATCTCTTCTTTACACCAAGATCTTGATCTCCTGCCCACACCAAGACCTTAATCCCTTTCCCACACCAAGTCCTTCATCCCTTTCCCACACCAAGTCCTTCATCCCTTTCTAACACCAGGATCTTCACCCCTTGCCCACACCAAGATCTTCATCTCTTCTTTACACCAAGATCTTCATCTCCTGCCCACCAAGGCCATAATCCCTTTCCCACACCAAGTCCTTCATCCCTTTCCCACACCACGTCCTTCATCCCTTTCCCACACCAAGACCTTCATCCCTTCCCACACCAGGATCTTCATCCCTTTCCCACACCAAGACCATAATCCTTTTCCCACACCAAGTCCTTCACCCCTTGCCCACACCAAGACCTTCATCTTTTCTTTACCCCAAGACCTTCATCCTTTTCCCACACCAAGACCTTTATCTCCTGCCCCCACCAAGACCTTCATCCCTTGCCCAAGCCCAAGATCTCCAAGGCTTGGATACACAACCCCAGGTGAGACTCCATCCCATTCCCACCAGGGTTCCTGTGGGGTCACATCCTCCCTCTTTCCTCCGCTGCCCTCTGATTATTTACCTACCCCTCGGCTTCTTCCTTTTCCCACCCTTTGAAAGAGCCTTTTGGCTTCCTTTTGAGTCATCCCAGAGTTCCTGCTCCCTCCCAGCCAGGTTGTGAGTAACGGAGGGTTGGATGGGCCACCCTGCTCCGGGAAGAAGGATGAGAGAGGAGAGGGTGAGATGTCACCCAGGCTTTGTGCTGTGAGCAGAAGCCACAGCCCTGGGACCAGGGAAGGTGACAGATCTTCTTCAGGAGCAACACACTCGGGATGTTCCAAGTGTGGCCAGTCAAGCCCCTTGGATTGGTGCCCCCTTCCTGGGATGCTGTGGCCAGTTGGGACCTTCCCAGGTCAAGGGAAAGAGGAGAGGGAGCAATGCAGGGACACCAGGATTCCCAGGCTGGGAGCTGTGGGGGAGCTGGGCTGGGGGTGGGGGAGGAAGAGGAGGGTGAGGGGAGGATGTCACACAAGCCTGGAGGGTGGAGGCTGCTCCTGAAGAGGACAGAGCCAATCCTGCCTGGAAGGGCTCCAGCCCTGGAAGTGTCCAAGGCCAGGTTGGACAGGGCTTGGAGCAACCTGGGCCAGTGGAAGGTGTCCCTGCCCATGGCAGGGGGTGGAATGGGATGGGCTTTAAGGTCCCTTCCAACCCAACCCATCCTCGGATTCTATTCCACGAAAATCCAAATTTGTCATGACACCCCCTCAATCCCACCCCCCCCAACTTCCAGAACCTGGAGATCCCAAATCCCCCCATTTTCAGCCTCCTTCCCCTTCCCCTTCCTGTTTTCTAACCGGGGAAACATCGGAACAAAAACCCTGGGAATTATTTCAGCTCAACAGGTCGGAAAGAGGCCGCGCCGCCGGCTCAGCTGTCGCTTCCCATTTTCCAGCCCCGTGCACCGGTGGGAATTTAATGGAAATAACCCCCCCCTCATCCTCTGGCACGTCCAGCCCCGAGAGGGGTCGGACCAACACCCTCTCCCTGCCTCCCAATCCGGCCTGGCATGAAAATCCATGGCAAACACCTTCTCTGAGGGGTTTTTTTCCCCCCCTAAATCCTTCCCGGCAGAGTTTTGTGGGAGTGACCCAGCCTGGATTAACGTCCCGGCACCGGGAACACGTGAAGGGGGAAGATCCCAAAGGATTGGGTTTGACCTGATGTTCGAAGTGAAGAAAAAAAGGGGGGTTTTGGTGTATTTTTCGTGATTTTTTAGGATTTGTGGGAGGTTTAAATCCCTCAGGGGTTGTAAATTTATAATTTATAATATATATAAAAAATATATAATGTATATATAAAAATATATATTTATAATTTATATTTATATACTTATATATACTTATATATATTTATATATATACTTCTATACTTCTATATTTATTTATAATTTACTGTTATAATACTTCAATATTATATCTATATATCTATATAATATATATAAAAATATATATTTTATATGTATACACATATAGAGAGTTACATATGTATTACTATACGTGTATATATTTATTTATATTATATTGTATACTATATTGTATATATTTGTTTATAGGATGTATAATATAATATATATTTATTTATATTCTATAATATATTATAACAAAATTCTACTATATATTTATATATTATATATAACAATATATTGTATATATTTGTTTATAGAATATATATATATGTGTGTTTATTTATATTCTATAATATTCTATAATAAATTTCTATTCTATATTTATATATTATATATAACAATATATTGTGTATATTTGTTTATAGAATGTATAATGTAATATATATTTATTTATATTCTATAAGATATAGTATATTATAACATTATATATATTATAATATTATATATTTATATATATTATACACTATACTATATATTTCTATTATGCAATTATGTTTTTATATATTTATGTGTATTTCTATATAATATATTACATTATATATTTATATCATATATATATATAAATACAGGTAAATACAGATAAAAATAAAAATAAAATATAAAAAGATAAAATAAATATTAAAATATATAATATATATTTATATGTACTATAAATATAATTTTTATATAAATATAAAACATCCAAAGGTATAAGTCAAAAATTATATATTGAAATATGATTTATGCACTAAAATATATAAAATTTATAACCCCTTTTCCCCATCAAGGAGCTGCCTTGGGAAAGGAGAGCTCAGCCTGAGGCTCAGCTGCCTCCAGCTTAATCCCCCCCCAGCTCCTACCAAAGAATAGACCCTTTATTAATCAAAGAATGAAATCAAACTAGAGATTCCCGAAAATATTTCCTGCTGGGCACGTGCCCCCAAATCCCAGTGCCAGGTTGGCTGCTTAGCCCTGGATCCTGATCCCCAGCACTGCCCCCAAACAGCCTCCTGCAGCTTTTAGGCTCAGTTTTAGTGGGTTTTGGGGGGAAATAAGGATTATTTTCCTGCCTGGAAATGAGAAAGAATGTCCAGGAATAGGAGAGGAGCCTGAAAAATCCACCAAAATATGGGAAAGAATGGCCAGGAATTAGAGTGGAGGCTGAAAATCCACCACATTTTTTAATTTTTTGAGTTAAATTAGAACTCCAGGAAAGAAGCAATGAGGAGTCACAACCTTTTGAATGAATTATGCACAAATTAATCCATTGTTTTTTATCTTTTAAGATGCCCCCAAACCCCCTTTTCTTCGATAGCCAGGGTTTGGATGCAGGAGGTTGGAAAAAGGCACCTGAGGATTGCAAAATGGGGGGGGGTAAAGTTACAAAAAGGGGGTCCCAGGTTTAAGAAAAAGGGATCCCTGATTTGCAAAATGAGGTCTTGGTTTGTTAATTGGGGTCCCAGATTTGCAAAAAGACCCCCCAAGATTTGAGACAAGGCACCCCAGGTTTGCACAAAGGGCCCTTTAAGATTTATGCCCCCCTTAAGATTTAAGAAATGGGCCCAGGTTCCCAAAGTGGGGTCCCAGGTTTGCAAAAAAGGGGTCCCTGATTTGCGGAAATGTGTCTTTGATTTGTAAATTGGGGTCCCAGGTTTGCAAAAAAGGACCCCAGGTTTAAGAAAAGGGACTCTGAGTTTGCAAAAGGGGTCTCAGGTTTAAGAAAAAGGGTCCCTGATTTGCAGAAATGGGGTCTTGGTTTGTTAATTGGAGTCCCAGATTTGCAAAAAGACCCCCCAGATTTGAGACAAGGTACCCCAGGTTTGCACAAAGGCCCCT
>NW_020887334.1:0-4306 GCF_003945725.1 Corapipo altera
AGTAGGACAAGAGGGCACAGCCTGGAGCTGCCCCAGGGCAGGTTTAGGTTGGCCATGGGGGAGAAGTTCTTCCCAGAGAGAGGGATGAGCCCTTGGAATGGGCTGCCCAGGGAGGGGGTGGAGTCCCCGTCCCTGGAGGTGTTTGAGCAGAGCCTGGATGTGGCATCAGTGCCATGGGCTGGGAACCGCAGTGGGCTTGGATCAAGGGTTGGACTTGATGGTCTTGGAGGTCTTTTCCAACCTGATTAACTCTGTGATTCTGTGGTTCTGTGAAGACAGAGAGCAGCTCTTTAATGAAGGCATTCATGTCCACACAGTACATCGGTGCACACCCGTGTCCAGGGGTTTTACAGTTTTATAGCATTAATCCATCGAATCCCAGATCTCTCCTCCCCCAGAACCTCCACAGATCTGCCCCCCTGGCACGGCCTCCTCGGAATTGAGTCAGAGATCTCAAGACCCCTTTCTTCCTCATCTTCCTCCTCCTCACAACACATGCTGTCTTTGGAACTTCTCCAAAGTTCCTGGGCCTTCAAGGTTGCTTTGGCTGCAGTGATTGTCACGTTAAAAGGGGCAGAAAAGAATAACTTTCTGTCCAAGCTCTATTAATTTATTTTTTGTCTATCAATGTCCCTCTAGGAGATCAAAGCCTTTTAATGTCCAAAACAGTCTGTTGGTGTCTCATGAGGTAAGACCCTTTCCTTACAGATTCACTGAGACAGGCAGGACATGTGATCCCTTTTAATTAGGAACTGCAGAGCGATGGGGAAACCCCTCAGCGGGTTTCTCCTATGAGTTATTTCACCCTAAGCACCTAAAAATGGCCTCACTCCAACAGTTCATGAAATAACATATTTATTAATACAACTTTGTGACAATTTATGGGGTTTGTGTTGTCTGGAATAGGGTCTGGCTGCAAAAACACATTGAAACCATGTAAAGCTAATAATAAAGCAAAACCTGAGCACACACTCCAAACCAAAGCACAAAGGACACTAAGGAGCATCAGCAAAAACTTTAATGTAAAGCAGCTTCCTAAGAATCCTCTGAAGCAAAAGTAACCTCTAGTTCTTTAGAGGCAGGTAATTACCTTCTATGTCCCACCTTCCAGGCGTCCCCAGAAGTGGAAGGAGAAAAGGAAGCCTGTCAGTCACCTCTGCAGAGCTGATGGAACTTCCCCCCTGGTTTTGCTTATGTCCAATCTCTTTTTATATCTTTTTTCTTTAGGTAGTTTGAGTGGCTGCAGTCAATAAGCTGATTTTGGGGTGATACACAAATGACACAGGCCCAAGAATGTTCCTGTGTCCCCATCTGGTAGGATGCTTGTGAAAAAAGGCCATGTTACCTCCATATCACTCCTTTCTTTGTTTAATCCTCTGATGGTTTCTGGGAATGTCTCTTCAGGTGCTGGGGTCTTCCAGCAAAGCAGCAGGAGTTTTTTCTCCTTTTGTGTAGCCTTATCTATTACCTTACAATGATATCTTGTAATTCCAGTCCAGGTGCATCTGACCCAAACAAGCTGTGCTTGCTGAAGTCCTTTCCTTTGAGGAGAACCCTAAACAAACCTAAAGAATTTAGAAAATTCGATGTGAAGGGTGAGGACAGGGTTTGGTGACTGTCAACTGCTATTTTGAAGTGTGAGAAACTTTACAGCCACAACAAAAATTCCGTGTTTGCTACAAACCTTAAAAAATCCAAGGCATCAGGTAAAGATAATCAGAGGAGAGTCAGAGGTTGGAATCATCAACCTTGCTGATTGACCCCCCACTGCCCCAAATTTTTGCTACAAAAGGGACGCCAGGTGACAGTCTTACTCCACGAAAGAGCAGCTGGGTGAAATTTGAGTACAGACTCATGTGGCAACTTTGAATGTTAAATATATAAATATCTGAAGAAACTGTATTTCAGGGAGCACATGTGGCAATGATTCCTCTGCTCCCATGGGGATGAATTAAAGGAATGTTTGATCCAAATGACACTTTGTGTTTGAGTGTGAGTTCTTTGTTTCAATACAAAGTAAAATTCCAGTTACAAAACCAATTATGATTCCAAGCACAATTCCAAATACGAAACCAATTAGAATTAATTTTTATTTTTATTTAGATTTTTGAATTTGTTTTTATTTTATATTTTATTTTTTACTGGAAACAGTGGGATGGGACTGGGAGCACTGGGGAGGGACTGGGATGAGATTGAAGGCACTTGGGAGGGACTGGGAGCACTGGGGAGGGACTTGAATAGGACTGAGGGGACTGGGGAGGCACCAGGAGGGGATTGAGGGCACTGGGGAGGCACTGGAATGGGACTGAGGGCATTTGAGAGGGACTGGGATGGGATTGTCAGTACTTGGGAGGACTGGGAGCACTGGGGAGGGACTGGGATGGGACAGGTGGTTGGATTTATTTCTCTACAATTGCCATATTTATATATATTTAAACATACAATATAGATTTATTTATAATTTACTTACTTTTCTATATTAATGACCCATTTTTATGTATTATTTATATTTTTAATATATTATTTATTGATTTTAGGTATTATTTATCTATTTCTATAGATCACATATTTATAGACAATTTATCTATTTTACATATTATTTATATATAATATATTTTATATATTTTATTTATATATTTATGTATTATCTATTTTATGTATTATTTATATATTTTTATATTATTTCTCTATTTTATATATATCTATTTTATAGATCATATATTTATATATTATTTATCTTTTTGTATCATCTACCTGTATATATAATTTCTCTGTTTTTGTATATCATATATTTTTATATTCTTTATATGTCAGTTAAATTTATACATAACCATCACAAAGATGTTGGGTGTTGGCAACCAACTCTCCCTCTGCTCTGAAAAAAACCTATAAACTTACACAAATCATTCTAAGCTTAAATATTCCCATTATAATCCATCATTATAATATTTGATAAATGTATTTAATGGAGAAACATCTCAGTGCTCCCAATACCAATTTTCCTGCTTTCTTCCTGTATCTGAAAGAAATAAAAATAATTCAGACAGGAAATACAAAGAGACTTTCTGGTTGTTGACTTTGACTTCCAATTTTGATCCTTTCTCCTTTTTCTCTTCGGGTCATTTATCCCCCAAAGAGTTGGAAAAGGGAGGAAAGTATGAAAAGAAAAGGAATAAAAGTCCAGGCAATAGAGAAAAAAATATATTTTAAAGCCATGAAAAAGGGGAAGTTTTGAAAACTGAACTTCAGCAGATGTCTTATCAGGATGAGAAATCAGGATACCTCCAGAGAGAAATTGCTGTTTCCATCAGAAAAAAACTTTCTGGAAAAATCATGGAATTCTGGAATGGTTTAGGTTGGAAGGGACCTTAAAATCATGTCATTCCATCCCCTGCCATGGGCAGGGATATATTCCACTAGCCCAGGTCGCTCCAAGCCCCGTCCAACCCAGCCTTGGACACTTCCAGCAATCCAGGGACAGCTACAACTTCCCTGAGAATTCCATTGCCAGGGCCTCACCAAAATTCATCCATGGCTGGGCTTTGCAAATGAAGATTTGGGAAGGGCTCTACCCACGTTTGTTACAAGCACATTGGTGGCTAAAAAGGCCAATACAGGACAGACGTGTCTGGTTGCAAAAGGCACAGCAGAAAGACTCCTTAGGTGGGAAATTCTGCAGGACACGATTCTTTCTGCGTTGTCTTTTCTCCTCAAGGGTGATCCTGCTGCATTCTCAAAGGCATCAGCAGCGTTATAGATGATGTGTCTCCAGAGCTCCCAGTTGGAGCCCAGAGTAGACCAGTGATGATGATCAATGTGGCCAAGGCTGAGATGTTGTTTCAGGGAGTCCTTGTATCTCCTCTTCGGGGCTCCTCTCATGCAGCAGCCGGTGGTAAGTTCACCACAGAGCACGATCTTAGGGAGGGGGTGGTTGGTCCTTCATCCTGGAGCCGTGCCCTGCCCAGCACAGCTGTGTTCTCAGCACCATGGCCTCAATGCTTGTGACTGCTGCCTGTTCTAGAACAGATGGATTGGTCCCATAATCTGCCCAGTGGATGTTTAGGATTGTACGGAGGCAGCGTTGATGGAAGCGTTCCAGGAGTCGCAGGTGGTGGCGGTGGATGACCCATGATTCAGATCCATATAAGAGATCAGACAGCACTATGGCTCTGTAAACACTGATCTTGGTGCTTTTCTTCAGGTGTTTATTTCACCAAACTCTTTTATGGAGTTTTCCCAAAGCTCTCTATGCCTTTGCCAACCTGTTGTCCATCTCCCCATCAATCTCACCATCCGAGGAGATGAG
>NW_020887335.1:0-546 GCF_003945725.1 Corapipo altera
AGTTTAAGGTTCCAGTCCCAGTTCAGGGTTCTGGTCCCAGTTCAGGGCTCTGGTCCCAGTTCAACCCAGCCCAGCGGTGGCACAATGGCCGGGGGGTTGCTGGGACTGGGATTGAGCCCAGTTTGACCAGTATGGACCAGTATGGACCAGTGTGGGGCACTGGGACCAGTTTGGCACTGCCCGCTCTGCCCGGCGGCCGCGCGGTGGCCGGGGGGGTGCTGGGACTGGGATTGAGCCCAGTACAGACCAGTATGAATTCCAGTTCAACCAGTATGGAACCAGTTCAGTGCTTTGGGACCAGTTTGGGGCTCTGGGACAAGTTTAAGGATCTGGGACCAGTTCAGGGTTCTGGTCCCAGTTTAAGGTTCTGGTCCCAGTTTGAACCACTAGAACCACTTTGAGGTTCTGGTCCCAGTTTAAGGCTCTGGTCCCAGTTCAGCCCCGTTACTGGTTTGGGGTCGCTCCCAGTCCCTCCCAGTTCCAGTTCAGCCCCGTTACTGGTTTGGGATCTCTCCCAGTTCCCCCCAGTTCCCAGTTCAGCCCCGT
>NW_020887335.1:646-1893 GCF_003945725.1 Corapipo altera
TACTGGTTTGGGATCGCTCCCAGTTCCCCCAGTTCCCAGTTCAGCCCTGTTACTGGTTTGGGATCGCTCCCAGTTCCCTCCAGTTCCCAGTTCAGCCCCGTTACTGGTTTGGGGTCGCTCCCAGTTCCCCCCAGTTCCCAGTTCAGCCCCGTTACTGGTTTGGGGTCGCTCCCAGTCCCTCCCAGTTCCAGTTCAGCCCCGTCACTGGTTTGGCCCCAGTTCCCAGCTCAGCCAATCAGCGCCCGCGCAGCGCAGCGCACCAGCCAATGGCAGCGCGGCGGGGGCGGGACAAGCGTTGCCATGGGAGCGCGCGGGCCTGGTCGCCATGACAACGAGCCCCGCTGGGTCCTGGTGCCGCCCGCTGTCTCCTCTCAGCCAATCAGCGCTCGAGAGCTCAGCGCAGCAGCCAATGGCGGAGCGGCGGGGGCGGGACAAGCGTTGCCGTAGGGACGGGCCTGGGCGGTTGCCACGGCAACGGGCGCCCCGCGCGGCAAAACGGGCAAAAAGGGCAAAAATGTGTGAAATAAAAGCGTTTTCTCGGCGGGATTGAGGAGAACCCGTGACAAAGTGGGACGGGATGAGGGGGGCGGCGCCTCTGGGGTGTCCTTGGGGGGATTTGGGGTCACCGGGAACCCCCTTGGGGACAACGGGACCCCCCTGGGGGGCCGGGGGGGGCTTCGGGGACCCTCATTTACCCTTCCAGGACCCCCCTCACCCCTCCAGGCCCCGCCCCCGAGCTCTGATTGGTCCATCCCCACCGAGGGGGCGGGACCATCCCCTCACTCTTGGCACCGCCCCCAGCCGCGACCTCCCATTGGCTGGCGGGGAGGCGGGACTTGGGCAGCGCCGTCTCTGATTGGTCAGAGCTCTGGGGAGGGGCGGGGCTTTGGCAGGCTCCCGGGCGCTGATTGGCTGCGCCGCGCGCGCGGGAGAGCGGTGGAAGAGGCGCCTTCCCGGCGTGCACCGCGCGGGGAACTGGGAGCGACTGGGAGGGACTGGGAGGTAACTGGGAACAACTGGGAGCGACTGGGGGGACTGGGAACAACTGGGAGCGACTGGGAACGTGGAGAGGAGGAACTGGGATTAGCTGGGAGGTACTGGGAGCAGCTGAGAGGGACTGGGAAGGTGGGGAGGGGAACTGGGAGCAACTGGGAGTGTTGGGAGGGGGAACTGGGATTAACTGGGAGGTAACTGGGAGCGACTGGGAGCGACTGGGAGGTGACTGGGAGCAACTGGGAACGTGAGGA
>NW_020887335.1:1993-2413 GCF_003945725.1 Corapipo altera
GGGAAGGTGGGGAGGGGGAACTGGGATTAACTGGGAGGGACTGGGAAGGTGGGGAGGGGGAACTGGGATTAACTGGGAGGGACTGGGAGGGTGGGGAGGGGGACTGGGAGTTACTGGGAACAACTGGGAGGTAACTGGGAGGGACTCGGAGATACTGGGAACAACTGGGAGGGACTGGGAAGGTGGGGAGGGGAACTGGCAGGTAACTGGGAGGTACTGGGAGGGACTGGGAAGGTGGGGAGGGGGAACTGGGAGCAACTGGGAGGGACTGGGAACGTGGGGAGGGGGAACTGGCAGGTTACTGGGAGGTACTGGGAACAACTGGGAGGGACTGGGAAGGTGGGGAGGGGGAACTGGGAGCAACTGGGAGGTGACTGGGAGCAACTGGGAGGGACTGTGAGCGTGGAGAGGGGAACTGGG
>NW_020887335.1:2513-4033 GCF_003945725.1 Corapipo altera
GACTGGGAGCAACTGGGAGGGACTGTGAGCGTGGAGGGGGGAACTGGGATTAACTGGGAGGGACTGGGAGGGTGGGGAGGGGGAACTGGGAGTTACTGGGAACAACTGGGAGGTAACTGGGAGGGACTCGGAGATACTGGGAACAACTGGGAGGGACTGGGAACGTGGGGAGGGGGAACTGGCAGGTAACTGGGAGGTACTGGGGGGAACTGGGAGGGACTGGGAAGGTGGGGAGGGGGAACTGGGAGCGACTGGGAGGTGACTGGGAGCAACTGGGAGGGACTGTGAGCGTGGAGAGGGGAACTGGGAGGGAACTGGGGGGAACTGGGAAGGTGAGGAGGGGGAACTGGGATTAACTGGGAGGGACTGGGAAGGTGGGGAGGGGGAACTGGGATTAACTGGGAGGTACTGGGAGCAGCTGGGAGGTAACTGGGAGGGACTCAGAGTTACTGGGAACAACTGGGAGGGACTGGGAAGGTGGGGAGGGGGAACTGGGAGTGACTGGGAGGTAACTGGGAGCAACTGGGAGGGACTGGGAACGTGGAGAAGGGAACTGGGAGGTAACTGGGAGGTACTGGGAGCAGCTGGGAGGGACTGGGAAGGTGGGGAGGGGGAACTGGGATTAACTGGGAGGTACTGGGAGGGACTGGGAGCAACTGGGAGCAACTGAGAGTGTTGGGAGGGGGAACTGGGACTAACTGGGAGGTAACTGGGAGGGACTGGGAACATGGGGAGGGGGAACTGGGAGTTACTGGGGGGGAACTGGGAGTTAGTGGGAGGTAACTGGGAGTGGAGATTGGGGTTACTGGGAGTTACTGGGAGTGGGGATGGGGTTACTGGGAGTTACTGGGAGTTACTGGGAGTTACTGGGAGTGGGGATGGGGTTACTGGGAGTTACTGGGAGTTACTGGGAGTTACTGGGAGTGGGGAAAGGGGTACTGGGAGTTACTGGCATGGGGGATGGAGGTTACTGGGAGTTACTGGGAGTGGGAATTGGGGTTATTGGGAGTTACTGGGAGTTACTGGGATGAGTGATGGAGGTTACTGGGAGTTACTGGGAGCGGGGAAAGGGGTACTGGGAGTTACTGGGAGTGGGGATTGGGGTTACTGGGGGACACTGGGATGGGGGATAGGGGTTACTGGGGGATACTGGGAGTGGGGATTGGGGTTACTGGGGGATACTGGGAGTTACTTGGATGGGGGATGGAGGTTACTGGGAGTTGCTGGGACAGGTCATAGGGCTTACTGGGAGTTACTGGGACAGGTTATAGGGACTACTGGGACTTACTGGGACTTACTGGGACAGGTTCTAGGGGCTACTGGGACTTACTGGGAGTTACTGGGACGGGGTATAGGAGTTACTGGGAGTTACTGGGAGTTACTGGGACAGGAACAGGGTTACTGGGACTGGGGATGGGGTATACTGGCCCATACTGGTCCATACTGGTTCTTACTGGGAATTTCTCCCCCCTCAGGTGACGATGGCCCAGCACCGCCCGGACCCCCGGGGCCCTCCCAGT
>NW_020887335.1:4043-4305 GCF_003945725.1 Corapipo altera
GAGCTTGCAGCAGAGAAGGGGCGGGGCCAAGCCCTGGGGGTGGAGCCTGAGTCCAAGAAGGGGCGTGGCCAAGACAAGGGGGTGGAGCCACCCTCGGAGGAGGTGAGTGCTCCCAGTTACCTCCCAGTTACCTCCCAGTGCTCCCAGTAACCTACCAGTTACCTCCCAGTTACCTCCCAGTTCCCTCCCAGTGCTCCCAGTTCCCTCCCAGTTACCTCCCAGTTACCTCCCAGTGCTCCCAGTTACCTCCCAGTGCTCCCAG
>NW_020887336.1:0-4303 GCF_003945725.1 Corapipo altera
GGGGACCCCAAAAATCCCAAGGGGAACCCGAAAATCCCACAGGAACCCAAAAATCCCAAAGGGAAACCGAAAATCCCAAAGGGGACCCAAAAATTCCTGAGGGAACCCGAAAATTCCCAGGGGAACCCCAAAAATTCCTGAGGAAGCCCAAAAAACCCTCAGGGACCTCAAAAATCCTGGGGGAACCCAAAAATCCACATGGGACCCTAAAAATCCCAAAGGGAACCCAAAAATCCACCAGGGAACCCAAAAAATCCTGGGGGAACCCAAAAATCCCAAAGGGAACCCAAAAATCCCAGAGGAGCCCAAAAATTCCTGAGAGAACCCCAAAAATCCACGAGGAAACCCAAAAATCCCTGAGGGAACCCCAAAAATCCCACAGGAACCCAAAAATCCATGGGGAAACCCAAAAATCCACCAGTGAACCCAAAAAATCCTGGGGGAACCCAAAAATCCCAAAGAGAACCCAAAAATCCCAGAGGAGCCCAAAAATCCCTCCGGGAACCCCAAAAATCCACCTGGGACCCCCAAAATCCCCCCGGGACCCCCAAACTCACCTTGAGGGCCTCGGCCTCGGCCTCCGCCTGGAGCAGCACCTGCGTCCTGCAGGGGGCGCCACGTCAGAGGGGTGGGGCTTCCCATAAAGGGGGAGGGGCCTCTCTTAAAGGGGCAATGGGTTCTCTTAAAGGGGTAATGACTTCTCTTAAAGGGGCAATGGTTAGGGCAGGGTGGGGGTGTGGTTTGGCTGTAAAGGGGCGGAGTGTCTCATAAAGGGGTGTGGTTTTATGTAAGGGGCGTGGTTTGTCTTAAAAGGGGCGGGACTTCATTGAAGGGTGGGGCCCACCAGGGAGGGGGTGTGGCTCGCTTTAAGTGGGTGTGGTTTCTCGTAATGGGGGGCAAAAGAGTCTCTTAAAGGGGCGATGGAGTCACCCGAGGGGGTGGGGCTGGAGGTGTGGCTTAATAGAAGGGACGTGGTTGCATCTTAAAGGGGTAACAGTTCTTTTAAAAGGGCAGTGACATCCCCCAGGGGGGTGGGACCCACGAGTGGGACCCACCCCATTTGGGGGAGTGGCCTTGCAGAGTAGGGTGTGGCTCCGCTTAAAAGAGGCGTGGTTTTTCTTAAAAGGGCAATGGTTTCTCTTAAAGGGGTCATGGATTCACCTCAGCTGGTGGGACCACTTTGAGTGGGTGTGGCCTGTCTTAAAAGGGGCCAAGACTCACTTAAAGGGGCAATGTCACCCAAGAGCTTGGGACCAGCCAAGATGGGGGCGTGGCTCAGTCTTAAAGTGGCAACACCTCTCTAAAAAGGGCAGCACTTCCCTTAAATGGGCAATGGCTTCACCTGAGTGGGTGGGACCCACCAGGGTGGGGGGGTGACTTTCTGGAAGTGGACGTGGCTCCTCCTTAAAGGGGCAACAGCTTCATCCACAGTGGTGGGCCCCAGTTTCTCTTACAGAGGCAATACTTCCCTTAAAAGGGCAATGGTTTCACTTGAATGGGTGGGACCCACTAGGGCAGGAGGTGTGGCTCACTTTAGGGAGCAGGGTTTCTCTTAAAAGGGGCAAGGACACACTTAAAGGGGCAATGGCTTCATTGGAGTGTTTGAGACCCACAATAGTAGGGGCTGGCTCTTTCTTAAAGGGGCAACACTTCTCTCAAAAGGGCAATGGCTTCCCCTGAGTGGGTGAGCCCCACCAGAGTGGGGGTGGGGGGTCACTGGAGAGGATCTGGTTCATCCTTAAAGGAGTAATGTTTTTATTAAGGACTTAATGTTCCTCTTAAAAGGGCAACGCTCCTCTTAAAAGGGCAATGCTTCTCTTAAAAGAACAATATTTCTACTAAAAGGGCAACATTTCTCTTAAGGGAGCAATGTTTCCCTTGAAAGGGCAATGTTTCTCTTAAGAGGGTAAGGCCTCTCTTAAAAGGGCAATGTTTCGCTTAAAAGGGCAGTGAGTCTCTTAAAAGAGCAACATTTTTTTTAAAAAAGAAACACTTCTCTTAAAAGGGCAATGTTTCTCTTAAAAGGGCAACATTTCTCTTAAGGGGGTAACGCTTCTCTTAAGGGGGCAACGATTTTCTTAAAAAGGCAGTGTGTCTCTTAAAAGGGCAACAGTTCTCTTAAAGGGGCAATATTTCTCTTAAAAAGGTAGTAAATATCTTAAAAGGGCAATGTTTTTCTTAAAGGGGTAATGTTTCCCTTAAAAGAGCAATGCTTCTCTTAAAAGGGCATTTCTCTTAAGGGGGTCAATATTCTCTGAAAAGGGTAACATTTCTCTTAAAAGGACAACGTTTCTCTTAAAAGGGCAGTGAGTCTCTTAAAAGGGCAATGTTTCTCTTAAAAGGGCAAATTTCTCTTAAAGGGGCAACGATTTTCTTAAAAAGGCAGTGTGTCTCTTAAAAGGGCAACGGTTCTCTTAAAGGGGCAATAGTTCTCTTAAAAAGGCAGTAAATATCTTAAAAGGGTAATGTTTTTCTTAAAGGGGTAATGTTTCCCTTAAAAGGGCAATGCTTTGCTTAAAAGGGCATTTCTCTTAAGGGGGTCAATATTCTCTGAAAAGGGTAACGTTTCTCTTAAAAGGGCAATACTTCTTTTAAAAGGGCAGTGAGTCACTTAAGGGGGTAAGGGGGTAATGTTTCTCTTAAAAGGGCTATGAGTCTCTTAAAAGGGCAATGCCTCTCTGAAAAGGACAAGGTTTCTCTTAAAAGGGCAGTGAGCCTCTTAAAAGGGTAACGTTTCTCTAAAAGGGCAACATTTCTCTTAAGAGGGCAATGCTTCTCTTAAGGGGGCAACGATTTTCTTAAAAGGGCAGTGTGTCTCTTAAAAGGGTAACGGTTCTCTTAAAGGGGCAATATTTTCCATAAAAGGCAGTAAATATCTTAAAAGGGCAATGTTTTTCTTAAGGGGCAATGTTTCCCTTAAAAGAGCAATGCTTCTCTTAAAAGGACAACGTTTCTCTTAAAAGGGTAGTGAGTCTCTTAAAAGGGCAACGTTTCTCTGAAAGGGCAGCATTTCTCTTAAGAGGGTAATGTTTCTCTTAAGGGGGCAACGATTTTCTTAAAAGGGCAACATTTCTCTTAAAAGGGCAACGTTTCTCTTAAGCGGGCAATGTTTCCCTTAGAAAGGCAGTGAATCTCTTAAAAGGGGCAGTGTTTTTCTTAAAGGGTTCTCTTAAAAGGGCAGTGAGTCTCTTAAAAGGGCAATGTTTCCCTTAATTGGGCAATGGTTTTCTTAAAAGGGCAATGCTTCTCTTAAAAGCAAAATGTTTCCCTTAAAAAGGCAACATTTCCTCTTAAGGGGGCAATGTTTCTCTTAAAAGGGCAGTTTGTCTCTTAAAAGAGCAATGCTTCTCTTAAAAGGGCAGTGAGTCTCTTAAAAGGGTAATGTTTCTCTTAAAAGGGCAATATGTCTCTTAAAAGGATAATGCTTCTCTTAAAAGGGCAGTGTGCCTCTTAAAACGGTAGTGAGTCTCTTAAGGGGGCAATGTTTCTCTTAAAAGGGCAATGGTTCTCTTAAAAGATTAATATTTCTCTTAAAAGGGCAATGGTTCTCTTAAAAGGGCAACGAGTCTCTTAAAGGGGCAACAGCTTCACCCAAACAGGTGGGACCCACCCAAAGGGCTCAACGGCTGACTGGGAGAAGGCGTGGCTATTTTTTAAAGGGGTAACGCTTCTCTTAAAGGGGCAACGGCTTCACCCAAACTGGCGGGACCCACACCCAAAGGGGACCCCGCCTGGCCGCGAGGAGGGCGTGGTCGCTCCCCCCTCCCCCTTAAAGGGCCCGTACCTCACCTCTGGGCCTCTGCCAGGCGCTCGAGGCGGAACCTCTCGGCCTCGGCGGGTTTGCGGACGGTGGCCTCGAGCTCCCGCTGGCGCCGCCCGACCTCCTGCTCCTGCAGCTGCGCCCGCTGCGCCCGCTCCACCACCTCCACCTGCGCCCGCTGCTCCGCGATCGCCTGCTGCGTGCGGGCCGCCTGCACCAAGGGGGGACGGGCGGGTCAAGGGGGGGGTTTGGGGGGTCACAAGTGGGTTTAGGGGGGAGTTTGGGGGGTCACAGCGGGGTTTGGGGGGTCACAGAGGGGTTTGGGGGCGTCTTAAGGGTGTCTGGGGGCACCTCAGGTGGGTTTTGGGGGGGTCCCAGGTGAGTTTTGGGGGGTCCCAGGTGTGTTTTGGGGGTTCCCAGATGAGTTTTGGGGGGTCCCAGGTGAGTTTTGGGTGTTCCAGGTGCATTTTGGGGGTCCCCAGTGTATTTTGGGCATTCCCAGGTGAGTTTGGGGTGTTCCAGGTGTATTTTGGGTCCCCCCAG
>NW_020887337.1:0-4302 GCF_003945725.1 Corapipo altera
AGGCCATCTCAGGGGTATACTTTGACCTGGTCAACATCTATTGCCTCGTCGGTATGTGCCAAGGTGTTAACAGACCCGCTGTCACCCCTGACAATTCCCCCTCTTTTTTTTTGTTTTATGCCTCAAGGATGGCTTTGACAGTCTGTTGCAGGGCCCTTTGCAACAGGCTGATCAAGCAAGGCACCGGCATTGGCAACCCCTGATCCAAAGCTAAAAAGAAACACATCAACAACATCTCACTAAGAAAGAATCCAGAGAGCTCATCCACTAATCAAAACAAGGCTTCACTACAGTCCAAGAGATCCGTGTAATACATTCCCCTAAAGGTCTCAACGCTCCAATACAAAAGCATTGTTAAGTTTGCACACACCTATATTGTAACACATATATAACTACACAGTCTCTCTTTCTCACACAATCTCTCTTCAGTCATTCATTGGTGGCCACCTCAGTCACTCTTCACTCACACACAGCTGGAATTTCTATTATACTTTTGCATTTTAATTACAGAGTTTACATTTGAAGTAGTTATTGGCTGTGTACTTCTCAGTTTGTCATCTTTGGCAGTCACGTCCAACAACTGTACCTGGCTTGAAAAGGAATACATACAAGCAATACAAGACCTAACAAATTTAAATGAGATCTATTCTGATTTAGCATCTGTTTATGCACCTTCATAATCTCTTTCCCCCCTTTTTATATTTTAAGATGTGTATTTGATGTATAAAATGTTTTCTTGACAACAATTTGTCTTATGAGTGAGTTAGGAATCTCTGCATATTTGTATCTTGCAGTAATTTGATTTGTCTACGCAGCACAATACACTAAAGGAAAACAAAACAGTTATTAGAATTCATGCAGTACATTGCAAATAATTCTGTTAAAGAGGTTCATGCCCCCTCACACTGAGCATAATGTAACTTTTAGAGATTTATGCTGGATGTTTGCAGCATGACATGCACCTCAACCTGCAAGAATTGTTTTAGCTATGGAAAGTCAGCAAATTACAACATTACTTGTCCTTACAGGTTTGTTTTTTTTGTTTGTTTGTTTGTTTGTTTTTGTTTTTGTTTTTGTCTTAAAACTTCTTAAATTGTGGAGAAGTTAAACCAATGTCTGAGTTACATGAGCAATGTGTGATTGGCAGCAACACATTATTTCTGTCTATAGTTGGTACCTAGAAAAATGAATAGATAAATCACTATTACAGTCTGCTGATACAGCTTGAAATTCAGTGTCTTCTGTGAGAAGTCAGTCCAAGTTGTCTCTGATGTCTGGGACGTAATTAACTCTCAGCTCTTGTTCATCTGCTTCTTTTAGTCGTTCTTCACCTTTAATAAAAAACTCACAAATTTGTTCTTAATAGTTCACAGTTTTAAGTGGGTATTGTGGGTAATTTTGCAGTTTATCTTTGAAACTGAAGGCCTAGTGATGATTCTTTGCAGAGTAATTCTCTCTGTTGGAGATAGGTTCCATGGCTTGGCTCTTTGAATTTTTCCAGGAGCATTCTTCAGTCCTGCTTCTCAAATAGCATTGGTTAGAACAATCACATTTAGTTTTAGCTCATCTTTTTAGATCTCTAACTTCTGTATTTCCTTTTACTTTGCTTTTATCATTTTAAGCAGCATTTTATCATGTTGTACTGCAGAAAAATTCTCTCCTATTGTAAAGTAAAGCACACTGAATTTCAGGAAGGTCACTGTAACTTCAATAAAAGCAAATAGCAGCTTTCATTATGAAGAAACAATTGGCTGTTGAAAATTCCAGCATATAGAAATCTTTCAGAGGATGGGATTACTGATTTTGATAAGGGTCTTAGCTGCATAATTGGATTAAACATAGTTTTGTATATTTTCTTTTATCAAGCCACACATGGTTTGGGATTTTAACAGGATTCACAAATTCATAGGGCAGATTCCTGCCTCTCTAAATGTAAAAAATGAAACTGAAGAACAGTCATGTCCTTTTAAAACTTAAGCAGTCTCACCCAGCCTCTGAAACGATATGATCAGCTAGGATTTATAAGCAACCAATTCTGAATTTTTGCTGATATTTATGTATTTTTCTGGGATATGCGTGAAAACTTTAAACATCTTATTTAAACAAAACAGGTGTAACAGTTTAACTTACATCGATGTAATTAAGAAGCTAACACTCTTACAGTAGCTTTCAACTTTAGCAATTTACATAAAGACACCGTAAAACTCAGTCAGGCTGCTTTAAACTAGGGTTTTGCTCATAAGAGTATACCAGGGGATCCAGAATGCACACCTGCAAAGCAGCAACAGTTCTGGTTTAAGCTTGTCACCTGATAACAGGGACACACCTCTGCTGCTTAGCACAGAGACTAGGACAGATGCAGTTTAAACTTGAAACGCTGTCTGTTGTTAGGCAGTTTCCTATATTATATCTTTAGATTTTATCTCTCTTTCCACAAAGGTGGAAACTTCCAGCTAGAAACAGTTTATTTATTTTTCTCTTTTTTCTCTGGCAAAAACTACCCCTGTCAAATAAGATATTTTTGAGTTAGGTATTCCACCAAATAAGTCTACCTTAAAGTTTCCTCAACAATCTCAAAAAACCTATCTGTAAAATACAGAAACAACAAAAGAATGTTTACAGAGCTGTTTGAGCAGGGGGGGGAGAGGGAAGGTAGAGCAGCTGTGCCCAGCAGCTCCGCCGGAGAATCGCTCCCCCCACACGCTCTGGAATTTTCTTATCACAGGTAGTTGTCAGCAGTTACTTTAAAAACTCTATTTCTCCGTTATATTTATGTATGTATTTTTAAAAAAATTTTGGTTATTTTAATGAAACAACTTCAGAAAACAGTAAGACTATGTTATGAAATCGTAAGACAATTTCTCTGTCCAATCAGAAGGTTACAAAGTTGCAATTTTTTCAAAGCAGGAGAGTTTCACTCCTGCTTAGTTACCAAGCAACCGACCGTCTCTATCATGAGAAATTCACACTGGGTTTTTTTTTTGGGTTGTGGTTTTGGTTTTTTTTTTTTGTTTGTTTTTTTTTGTTTTTGTTTTTGTTTTTGTTTTTGTTTTTGTTTTTGTTTTTTTCCTGGCAAGGCTGAATCTTTTCAAGGGAGGGCTTTTTACTTTTCTTTTTCCTTTTTCTCCTGGCAAAGAACTTTGTTTCTTCACATACACACACACAGTAACAATAATATTGTGAGCCCACAGAAACATTCAACAGACACTAGAGTTAACACAAGAATTAACAGAAACATCAGAAGGCAGCTTTTGCCCCCGTTTTCTTCCCCCTGCGGCAGAGATCGTCTTCTTCAGGCTTCCATGACACCAAACTTGATTTGTTGCATATTTTTCTGTGTTTTATCTTACACACATTGTGAGACTGAAACAGCTAATTAGTACATGAACAAAACAATAGGTAACTCAGGCTGCGAAGAAGTTCAAAGGCTTATACAGGGATGGACCTTGCTGCCTTGTTTTCTGCCCAGCCCCCACTGTTCTAATTTATCTCTGTCCCTCTCCATTCGCTTATATATCTTGACTTGAATTTGTTTCTTAGTTGTTTTCTCGGTGGAGTTATCTGGTGGGAAAACTGTTTTTTCTACAACGGTGGCAATGGAGAGGGGGGTCCTTACTTCTTTTCTGTCTCCGGGAGTGAATTATTAAATTTTTCTTCATTTTTTTGCTTGGAGGTGTAGTTCAAGGGCAATTTGTTACATCGGCAACCTGCTTATCTTTCTGGGCAACTGCATTTCAGAGTTTTAGTTCTTATATGAATTATTGCATAGATTGTTGCCTCCCGTACGCTTCTAAATCTTTCAAAGTCTCACAGAGCAAGTGTCAGGCAAACACACGAAATGCAACTTAACGTAGTAGCTTCAAAGTCTTATTTTCAGTACTATAACAGCACACGTCGTAAATTAAATTCAGCAACCTTGACATTCTTTCGGCTTAGGAGGCATTTCCATGTAGATAGAACTACACTTTCCTTCTTCGTTATATGCTGTCCCATTGTCAAAATATAGTCCCCGGTGGCACCCCCGTTAGCTTACCTAATGAGGGTTCGAAAAGTTCAGGTCCGGACCGTTGGCGGGAACTTCCCCGCTCTCAAGCTACACCGGGCTCCGTTCCCCCTGTGCCTCGCCCCACAGGTCCAATCTCTCTCTAGGAGAGAAAATCCTCTGCTCTTTCTCCCTCTAGGAGAGAAGTCACGGCAGCTCCGCAATTGGAGATAAATCCGTCTTCAACGTTGCAATCACGTCGGCGTCGCCAGATGTCGCTGATAATGTCGGAACGGCCAAAGCGACACGAAGAAAAAGGT
>NW_020887338.1:0-4299 GCF_003945725.1 Corapipo altera
TGCAGGGATGCTCATCACTGGGTTGTGGCAATAAAACGTTGCTGAAAGAAACAGGCAACAGGGACTGACTGGACTCAGGTTTTTGCTTGTAGGAAATACTATAGAGCAAGTAGGACTTCTTTCATTTTTTGTTCAAGGTGTGTTTTCCAAAGTTTCTGAATAACTGAAATATTTTATTTGTCTGGGATTAAAAATGTAGAGAAATTATTATCACAGAAGCATAGATCTCAAGTTGGAAGGGACCCATAAGGATCATGGTATCCATCTCCTGCTCCTCTCAAAAGTGCCTGAAACTAAACCGTGCGACTAATGGCATCAGCCAGATGCTCCCTGAACTGTGGCAGGTTTGATGCCATTCCTACTTTCTCTGTGGAGTCTCTTCCAGGGAACAACCACTCTGTCATTGAAGAAGCTTTTCCTAATGTGCAGCTAGTGCTTTCCTTAATGCAGCTTTATCCCATTCTAGGGACTGAAAAGCTCTCAAAGCGGAGAATACCAGTGGTTGTATTCAGTGGTTATCTCTCCTCATACCACAGAGAGAGAGCCTGCAGCTTTCTATAGAAAGTAGAAAAAAGAAGGGAAAAAGAAAAACCTTGCAACTACCTTTGAGAAAGGTACTTCTTAGGCAGAAAAGAGTTCTTAAGCCAAACAAGCCCTAGTCTCCTCATTGCAAATCTTCCAGAAGGGTATCTACACTTACAGGGTGAAACCTTTGTGCAACTTTTTACAAGTTAGGTTTTATGTCAGCTTATTGTTTAGTATTCAGAAATGTTTGTCAAGAAACAGTATGAAGACAAATTAGGAATGGTAAATTAAGTGAACAATGAATGAAGAACATGAAGTAAGAGCAATGAACAAAAAACAATTAAATAAGAAAGGAAAGAGGAACAGGAAAGAAGAACAAATAATTAAGAACATTATTAAAGAACAGGAATGAAGAACTAAGAACGTAAATTAAACTTGTTTCTCCTCCTTCTTCACTTTTTTCATCGGAGATTCCACTCCAGCTGGAGACCTTGGCTGTGGATGGTGTCCTCTGTGTGGGGGGAAATAAAAACATGATGAAGTTAATTCAAAGGACCCACTCAGCCTGCCCACTGCCTCTGTGTGACTGGCTACTCCAGAACTCTCTGCTCCGCTGTGGTTTGAGGCCCTTCCCCTCCTGGAGCTGGAAGATGGCTAGTTCCAGGGGTGGCATTTTCAGTGTTGAGCCAATGGGAAGCTTGAAACACCTCTATGGAATTACATATTTGCTGGAACCAGAAAAGAAGCTTGTGGCGTAGTTGGAATTAAAAGCAGGAGACAGCAGAAGGGCTGGCGGGCCCCCACAGGGGCCAGGGGCTTTTTTCCTCCCCTGGCCCTAACCTGGGGAACCCAGCATGGTTTTGTAACTGGGTCGGGTGCTGGGCTAAGACTGTGCCGCCCCCCCCCCACTGCCAGCGAGAGGCGGCAGCACAGGGGCCTGAGCAGCCAGCCAGGGGCTGGATCCAGGCCCCCAGCGGGCACACAGGGTCCTGCAGGTCCCCAGAGACCCTCCCCTGGGACTCACCCCCACCACCTTTTTCTCCCAGGCCATGGTTGACTACCAGAATCTTCGGGAGGAGATCGGCGTGATTAAGGTGACACAGTCCAACATGGCAGAGAAGATGAGAGAGACATTTGCATCGGTGAGCCACTGGCTGGTGTCACCTTTGGGCTCTTGTGGGATATTTGAGTGTGGTTGCCTGAGCTGGGGTTGGGCCGGGGACAGGGTGTGAGGCCCTGGTTCTGCCCTGAGTCTGCCATCATTGTCCTTTCCAGATGAAGAAGATGGAGGACAACATTGGAAAGATGAGGGAGGATGCAGTGAAGTGGAAAGAAGAGACCAATGAGCAGATCACTCAGCAGCTGGAGTAAGAGGAGAGGAAAGGGTTTACTACCTCATAGGGCTGCAAGACAGCCCAGAGGATCTGAGAGCATCTTGGTTTTGGTGCAAAGGGACATTGCCCAAGCAACCCTGGGGAGGCTAAGCCAGCCCCTGCCCCATCTCGCTGGCCAGGTCCGTGCTACAGGAGACAAAGACTGAACTCAAGAAGATGGAGGAGCAGCAGGAGATGAGGAATGCCATGCTGGAAGAGATGGTGAACGAGGCAACCAACCAGATAAATGAGGCAACCACCCAGATGAATGCTCAGGTGAGGTGCTGGGGGAGCATTCCCACCACGCGCCAGCTCAGTGGAGAGGTCCTGACGGGGTTCCAGCCACATCCCCCATCTCGCTGTGGCCATTGAGCCCCACGGCACCCAGGTGGGCTGGCTTCATCCATCCCATCTCTGAGCGGATTCCTTCTGCCCTTCCTGCAGCTGGGCGAGCTGGCAGAGATAACAGGGGCTATGCAGGAGGAGACAGAGATGGAGGAGCCAGAGTGTTCCAACTGCACCTTCAACATCAGAGTGTTTTTGAGGGAGCTTGTCAAGTGCTGCGAGAAACTCAAGGAGGAAGTGGACTCCCTGCAGTCCCGGCAGACAGCTGTGGGCAAGGTGGAGAACATCATAAAGCAAAGGAGCCAGGTAGGGAATTGGCACCCCAGGAGACTTGGGAGTGGGCTGATGGCATTCCCTGGCTGACTGTGCTTTGCTGTAAAATGTTGGGGAGCCCCTCACTGCCCCCAGACTGGCTTGGACCCGTCAGCAGCATGGAAGGAAATTAAAGTCTTGGTGCAAATGTCCTGTTGACACTGAGGACTCGTGGAACCAGACCCCCCTTGCTAAGCATCATCTTTTCTTCCTTCCTGGAGCAGGACCAGCAGCTCCTGCAGCACATAGAGGACAGAGTCAGGAAGATTCAAGGGGACTGTGAGGAGCTCAGCTTGGTCTCAGGGAACCTCCAGAAGGACTGTGAGGAAAAGCAGAAAGCTATTGAGGTGGGTGGTTGAAAGTCCTGTGGAGTCAGAGCATCCCTCAGGCAGACGCCAGGCAGAGGACCACAAGGAATCTGCCTCCCTGCCGACCTCACAGCCCTGAGTGGGTTCCAAGGGTGTTTCCCAGAGGATTTTGGGTAGGTGGAGCAGGGGCTGCTCAGCTGACCAGGAGGCAGCTGTAGCCCTGCTGCCATGTCATGGGATGCTTTCTGTGTTGAAAGATGCTGTTCCAGTCCTTGGAGAAATTGCAGAAGGAGAAAGCAGATGAGCAGAAAATGTTGCAGAACATGTTGGCGGCAGTGGATGTGGTACAGTCTCGAGGGCCCTCTGTGCCAACCCAGGGCTTCCTGGACAGGGTGACAAGTGCCCATTGTGCTTTGGCTCATGGGTGGCAGAAGTGGCCTGTGAGAGGGAGGATTTCCAGACAAAGTACAGGTCCCTTGCCCCTCCATGGGTGGGACTGACCCCATGGGGATGATGGGGTGACCAGGGCCACCCTACCCTGGAAGGGGCAAAATGGCACCGAGCGAGTGCTTCTCCCTCTGCCCCTGACACGCCCTGGCCCGGCCTGTCATTCCTCAACCCTTTCCCCAATTCACTCCTGCCTTTCCCCTCTGCTAGAAAGCGGACAAAAATGCCTTGGGTAGCAAAGTCAATCGCACCCAGTTTGAGGCGAACATGGAGCGGCTGGATCAGAGGCTGCGGAAGATGCAGAGTCAGGTGTTGGGACAGAATGAACACTGGAACGAGCTGCAGGAGAAGCTCAGTCACAGGATAGAAAACAAGGTGAGGAATGCCTCATCGCCAGTGTGCGAAACTGGCACCTTTGAGTCTTGGCAGCCTGAGGCAGTATCCCTCTGAAGGTCCCATTCCTGGATTTTCCCTGGAGAAAGCCATGTCCCCTGCTGGGGCAGCTGGCTGAGGGTGTGCACCTGTCCACAGCTGGATCGCGGGGAGCTGAAGGCTTTCCATGAGCAGATGGAGGAGACCTGGAAGAAGAGCATCAAGGAGCTTGAGAAGAAGATGATGGCTGACAGTGCTGCTGGGCTGAGGAAGTGAGTGGGATGGGGATGGCAATGGCTTTGAGGACAGCGATGGTGCTGTTCCCTCCAGCTGTTCCAGACAGTGGTACCCTGGCACTGCACCAATTTAGCCACCAAAGGAACTGCTGATGAAGCAGCTACACCCTCTCCTTCCACCAGCAGCAGGGTCTGCACAGGAAAGGAGGGACGAGGAGGGGGCAGTTGTGGGACAGAGCCCTCCCAAACCAAAGTGGGCTGTGGCTGCAAAGGCTTCCAGAAGCAAGGCTGGGAGATGGGCACTCCTTCCCCTGGCAGGGGTGTGACACGCAGTGCCCCAGGGCTGGGTGGTGCCCTGCCCTCCTGGCCAGGCACAGGGGG
>NW_020887339.1:0-4299 GCF_003945725.1 Corapipo altera
CCCCCCCCAAACACTCACCAAAGTGTTTGATCTGCTTCTCGTATCGCTCCACAAACGTTTTGTGTTTCTTCTCCTTCTGCTCTTCCGTCTCCTCCTTTTCCTCGGGTTTCACATTGAAAACACTCTGGGAAGGGGAAGGAACCCGGGAATGATTTGGGGGGACCCCCAGAGGCTCGGGGGGACCCTCGGGGGGCTCCCCAGACCCACCTTGCTGAACCCGTCCTTGCTGAGGGTGTCGACGTTCCAGGGCATGTTCTTCTCCTTCTTCCTCAGCTCCTCCAGCTTGTTCTCCCAACTCTTCTCCTCGTTCTTCAGCTGCTGGGCCTCGGCCTGGAGCTTCTCCAGCTCCCCTTTCCCGCTGCCCGGCTCCGCCACCTCCAGCTCCTTCATCTTCTTCTGGCACTCGGCGAGTTTGCGTTTGCACTCCCGGCAGCCTTTATCCAGCTCCTCCTTCTCCTTCTGGAACTGCTCCATCCGCTCCACTCGGGCCTGGAGGGCGGGAAACGCGGTGGGAATGAGGCTGGAACGTCGTTAATTTGCCATTCCCAGAACCCCGGGATGGCCCCAGGGCTCTCCCGGATCCGTTATCCCTCGGGAAGCTGCTCTGAGGGGAGACAACACCCCCAAAACACCCCCAAAACACTCCCAAAACACTCCCAAAACACTCCCAAAACACCCCCAAAACACCCCCAGTTAGGGAAACGCTGCAGCTTCTCCACACAATATTTTGTTAAAATTGGGAAGGAACAGCACCTTCTCCATGGAAAACAGGGAATCACTGTGGGATTCTGGCGCTTCCAAGACCCCGTGAATTCAGTCCAAGCCCTTGAAGGTGTCACTGCCCATCCTGGGGGAATCTGGGGGGGTCTTTGCCTCCCCTGGGGAGCCCCCAAAGTGCTTCCCAAGGGAACAAGTTGTCCCAAGGGACGTGGCCAGGACTGGGGGGATGGAGCAGGAACCCCTTGGAGGGAGAACAACCCCCTCTTCTTCCCCTTCCCCTTGGGAACCCCAGAGCCGGTCCTATGGGAATGTGGGGGGGAAAGGGAGAGCCCCTGTCCCATGCGGGGGTCCCTGGGACTGGCTGCCATGGGGACAGGAGAACATAGCCCTCCCTTTCACTTTTCCTTTCCCTTGGGAATCCCAGAGCCGGTCCTACGGGAAAAAGGGAAGCATAGGGGGAGTCCCCCCCTCATGGAGGGGTCCTGGGACTGGCTGCCAGGGGGACAGGAGAACACCCCCCCCTCTTTCCCTTTCCCCTTCCCCACGGGAATCCCAGGCCCGGTCTCCATAGGAACGGGGCCCTCCCGGAAGGCGGGGAGGGAGGGAGGTGAACGGGTTGGGAACCAGGCCCGGGGCGCAGGGGACGATGGCGCAGGCCGGGCGCGGCCTCACCTGGTGCCGCCATCGGAAGAGGCTGGCGGTGTCGATGTTGGGGTGGGTCTCGTCCTCGTCGTCCGAGACCTCGATGTGGTCCCACACGCTGTAATCCACCATGGCCGCGACCCTCCGGCCCCCGCCCGCGCCCGACGCGCTTCCGCCCGCACCTGACGCGCTTCCGGGCCGCCCTCACCGCCCCTCTGCGCCTGCGCACGCCCCGCCCGCACCGCCCGCCCTGCCCGCTTCAAAGATGGCGGCGGCCTTAAAGGGGCAGCGCCGCTTCTTACGCAGCTCTTTATCCGCGGCGTTGAGGCGCTGGTTTAGAGGGTTTATGTTGAAGGAAAAGCCGCCTTTTCCATGATTTTAAGGGATTGAGTTAAAGGAAAACCCACTTTTTCTGTGATATTCAGGGTTTCAATGGAAGGAAAGCCCACCTTCTGCGTGTTTTGAAGGGTTAAACTGAAGGAAAACTGCCTTTTCTATGGTTTAGGGGTTTCAATTGGAGGAAAAACACCTTTTCCATTATTTTCAGGGTTAAAATGGAGGAAAACTACCTTTTCTGCTTTTTCTGTGTTTCTTGAGGGAGAGGCATTTAGGGATCTAAACTGAGATGGGATCCTCCATTTTCACCATTTTAAGGGCTTAAACTGAGGGGAAATTCCCCTTTGAGGGATTGAAACTGAGGGAAAACCCTCTTTTTCTGTTATTTTGGGGGGTTAAACTGAGCAGGGAAAAGGGAAGGAAATGTGAGGAGAAAAGGGCGGGAAACATGAGGAGAAAAGGGCGGGAAACGTGAGGGGAAAAGGGCGGGAAACGTGAGGGGGAAAGGGCGGGAAACGTGAGGAGAAAAGGGCGGGAAATGTGAGGGGAAAAGGGCGGGAAACGTGAGGGGAAAAGGGCGGGAAATGTGAGGGGAAAAGGGCGGGAAACGTGAGGGGGAAATGGCGGGAAACATGAGGGGAAAAGGGCGGGAAACATGAGGGGAAAGGGTGGGGGTCTCGCAGCCCTCTGGTGCATGACCCTCCCCACAAAAACACATCAAATTCCAACTTTTAAAATTTTTTATTGATTTTTTTTTTCCATGAAAAATACAAAGAGTCGAGTCCAGGGGGAGGGCCGGGGGGGGTCCCGGTCCCCTCCGGGGGTCCCGCGGTGCCACAGGGGGGGTCCCCGGGCACGTTTTGTCCCCTCGCTGGGCCCCCCCAAAAATTGGCCGGGGCTGAGGTGGGGACCCCTTATTGCTACTGAATTGGGGGTCCCCCCGTCTCCCCCCAAATTCCAGGACTGGATCCCTGGGAAAGGGGGTGGGGGTCAGAGTTTGGGGGGTGACGGCGGATCCGGACACGGGGGTCCCTCCTAAATATTTATATTAATAATAATTAAAACTACAAGAAGCTTCACACAGGCACGACACAAAAAAAACCCAAGAGCCAGGAGGGGCTTGGGGAGGGGTCCCAGGGGGAAAAAGAGGGTCCTGGGAGGGTCCCAGGATTGGGGAAAAGCAGGGAAGAATTGGAAATAAATCGGAAATAAACCACCGAAAAGCGAGAAATTATCCCGATGGCGAAGGGAAAATAAATAAGAATCGCAATAATAATAACAACAACAACAATAATTAATAATAATAATTAATAAGAAGAATAATAATTAAGAATAATTAAGAATAATAACAATTATAATGAGGACAGGAGACTCGGGGTTGGGGGTTTGGAGTTGGGGGGGAAGGTCCGCCTGTGTTTTGGCCAGGACGCTCCAAGTGGCCAAACCCCAGCGAGCAGAGGAATCTGGGGCAAAAAATGCCCATTTTGGGGTATTTGGGGAAGGCGGGGGGGGGGGAAGCGTGACAAGACACATCCCTCCGGCCAAAATTTTGGGGGTTCCAGAGGGAATCCCTGAAATTTTAGTTCCACTGACCCCCCAAAACACGCCGTGACCCCACTTGGGGGTTAAAAGCTGCTTCCAAGGAACTTGGGGGCCACAAAACAGGATCCCACCCCCTCTGGAAAGGCGATTTTGGGGATCTTTTGGGGGGACATTTTTAATATTCTGTTATAAAAATAGATGGATTTGGGTCTGTGGCTCCCGAGGAGTCGCCGCTCCCCACGTCGGTGGCGCTCCTGGTTACCTGGTAACGGGTGTCTAATTAAACATGGGATTAACCCTTATTTTTTGTTCTTTCTCCCCAAAAATTCCTCCCCCTCCCCAGAAAAATTAAGGAAAAACATGGAAAGAAGGAGAGAGCGAGCAGAGACCTCCCCCCTGCCCCCCCCTGCCCCGTGGAGTCCTGGAGTGGAGGGAAGGGGGGGGCACAGCCCCCACTCGGCACCTGGACACACCTGGATCAGGTGAGGGGGGGGCACCGCTCCAGGTGGTCCGGCCACCGCCGGAGTGGTGGGTTTCGGGGTACCTGGGGGGGGTCCCAGGTGTGTCCGCAGTGTCCGGGGGGGTCTCCAGGCTTTCCAGGGCCCCCCCGAGTGTCCTGGAACACCTGGAGGAGTCCCCGGGACAGGTGAGGGTGCGTCAGGTGTCCCCTCGGTGTCCTCAGAGCCACGAGGGGGTCCCCGAGGTCTCCAGGGTGTCCTTGGTGCTCACAGGGGGCGATTCCCGAGGTCTCCGGGTGGGTTTCTCCACCCTGAAGACCCAGGGTGTCCTTGGTGCCCATGGAGGGGGTGCCCGAGGTCCCCGAGACGTCCCGCTGGGTTTCTCCGTGGTCTCCAGGGTGTCCTTGGTGCTCACGGGGGGTCCCCAAGGTCTCCAGGTCTCCAGCTGAGTTTTCCCATGGTCTCCATGGTGCTCGTGGGAGATCCCTGAAGGTCCCCGAGGCCTCCAGTTGGGTTTCTCCATGATCTCCATGGTGCTCATGGCTGATCCCTGAAGGTCTCCAGTTGGGTTTCTCCATGATCTCCATGGTGCTCGTGGGAG
>NW_020887340.1:0-4293 GCF_003945725.1 Corapipo altera
TGAAGCCCCACGGCTTTCCAACCTCTGGGAATGTTCTCTGTTGAAGCTGCAGGCTCTGGGCAAAGGTCCAGCCGCCAGCAAGAGCAAAGATGACCTGGTGGTGGCCGAGGTGGAGATCAACGACGTGCCCCTCACCTGCAGGAACCTGCTGACCAGGGGCCAGACCCAGGACGAGGTAGGAGCGCCCCGGCAGCACTTCTGGGGCTGAAGTTACATCTCATCTTTACCTTTTGAGCCCACAAAATGAACTCAGAGTCAGGTTTGACCCGTGGGGTCGAAGGGACCCGGGGCAGGTTCCGTTCGGTCGTTCCGCTGTGTTTTTGTTCCCCCCAAGGGTGGTTTGGTGAGGTCAGAGCTGCTCTCCCACCACTTCACTGAGGGTGAATCCGAAAAACCGGTCTGAGAAACTGCTCAGAGACTTTGATCTTTTGAGCAGCAAAGGTGTTTATTTGCAGCGCTGGGAGCTGGACAAACTTGCTCACCGGCTCTTCAGAAAATCAGCACTTTTATACAATTTTTAGATGTGATTAAATGCACATTCAAATGATTACAACACCTATCAATACATATTAAAAATAGGTGGAGAATAGGTGGAACTTGGGGCGGTGCTTCTCTTGGCTCCCCATTTTGAGGGGGAGTTCCCATCTTCCTCCATGGGCAGGGGGCTTTAACTCCTCTTCCTCAGCTTGACCCTTCTTCCTTTCCATTGTTCTTGACCCACTCACTGAAGCTCAGAAAAAGCCCTGGCTCCAGACCTATTTCTCCTATTCCAATGTCTCCCTGATCCTGTTATATTTCTAATTTATTGCCTCTAGGCCTATTTCATGTTCTTGTACTGTCCTCTTAAGCTTTTGGTCCAGCAAGTAGAACAGAACGAGCACAGATCGTTTTAGATGTTGGTAACTTGTTTGCAGGCCCAAATTTCTTACTTAACTCTTTTGGGCCTGCCCCCCTGTATCAAGGGCTTTGGGGTTTTCTAATCAGCTGAATTTTGGGGTTTGGTGAGTGCTCTGGTGGTCACTGAGCCCCCGGGTTTCCCTCTGTCCCAGATCAGTCGCCTGAGCGGAGCCGCCGTGTCCACCCGGGGCAGGTTCATGACTGCAGAGGAGAAAGCAAAAGTGGGACCTGGGTTCGTAGCTCTTTTTTCTGGGGTTCTGATTTCTTCTCTCCTTGGGAGGGGGATTGCTGAGGCTCCTCTTTGGTTTGATCTCCATGAGCAGTTTTGCTCATCATTTGCCACAAGTAATAATTTTCCACAAGTAATAATTTGTCATAATTCATATTTTTGCCACAGTTCATATTTTTACCACAACTCATAATTTGCCTTTTTTCCTAATTTGCCATAATTCATATTTTGCCACAATTCCTAACTTGGCATTTTTATATTTTGCCTCAATTCATAATTTCCCACTATTCATAATTTGCCACTTTTCATGCTTTGCCACTTTTTATAATTTACCATTTTTTCATAATTTGCTATTTTTCCATAATTTACTATAATTCATAATTTGCCACTATTCATAGCTTGTCATTTTTCATATTTTGCCAGAATTCATAATTTCCCACAATTCATAACTTGCCATTGTTCATTTTTTACCACAATTCATATTTTCCGCAAGTCATAATTTGCCATTTTTTCATATTTTGCCATAATTAATTTTTTACCATTTTTCCTGTTTTTCCATGTCATATTTTGCCAGAATTCATAATTTGCCACCATCCATAATTCAACTTTTTTAATTATTTGCCATTTTTCATAATTTGCCATCATTCCTAATTTGCCCCAGTTCCTGATTTGCCATTTTGCTGGTCCTGCCCACACAACTTCTCCCTTCCCTGCCTGATATTGTTTGAAATTCCCACCACAGATCCCACTGTGCTCGAGTTCTTCCCACCCTCTGCAGCTTCCCAAATCCAAATTTCTCACTGCTTTTAGTGCTGTGCACAAAGAAATTCAAGTTTCTGCTGTTGTAACTGTAATAAATCATCACACAAACGCATTTTTTCGGTGTTTCCTGAGCACTGTGATACTCCAGGGGCTTGCATTCCCTTATTTGAGGGGATCTTTGTGGCAGCCTTGCTGTAAAGTTCAGTTGAACCCGTAAATTGGAGCCATTTCGTGTGCTGTCCGTGGCTTTCATGGGATTTTTGACATTCCCTCCCCAGGGACCGTCCCTTGTACCTCCACGTGCAGGGGCAGACGCGGGAGCTGGTGGACAGTAAGTGCCAAACATTCCATTTTTCCTGGTTTATTTGGGACAAAGGGGCCGTGGGAGCGCCCTGGGTGGGTTTGTGCTGGGAATGTCTCGGGGTTGATAACGGGCTGTGTTTGAACACTGGGAAAGGTCTGCCCAGAAATTCCCGAGGTCCCGCCTGCTGCATCCCGCAGGAAACCTCGGAGACACCACAGGGAAGGTGGGGGGAGTGGGTGATCTCATGGATAACACACCCAGATCCCACTGGAACAGGAGGGAGTGACAAGAAGGGACCACAGTGGGTCACCAGGCAGGATCATCCCAGAGCACGTGGGATGTGTCCAGGTGGCTCTGGAATCATCTCCTTCCACCCCCTTCTCCAGCCCCAGCTCAGCTCTCCCTCAGACCAGGAGCTCCCTGCAGGAGCAGGAGAGATGGAGGCAACAATTCCCTGAGAATCCTGGGATGGGGCAGGTCAGGAGGGACCTCAGGGGGTCACCTGGTCCCACCTCCCTGCTCAGGATCATCCCAGAGCACGTGGGATGTGTCCAGGTGGCTCTGGAATATCTGCAGGGAGGGACACTGGGCAGCCTGGGCAGCACTGGGGACAAGGTTTGGCTGTTCCATTGGGGTGGGATTCATGGAATGGCACTGGGTCACTGCCCAGGGAAGTTCTTCCTCGTGCCCAGGTGGAACTTCTGGGCATCAGTTTTGTGTCCTGTTTTTGGGCAACCCCAAGCAGAGCCTGGTCCATCCCCTGCAGGCACTGACACACCCTGGGGAGGTCCCCTCTCGGTGTCCCCTGGTCACAGAGATGCTCCAGCCCCTTCAGCATCCTCACAACCTCCCCTGGACCCGCTCCAGGAGCTCCATGGCCCTCCTGTCCTGAGGAGAACTGGCCCCACACTCCAGCTGTGCCTCCCCAGGGCTGGGCAGAGGGGCAGCATCACTCCCTGACCTGCTGGGAATTCTCTTCCTGATGCCCCCCAGGACACACAACAGCTCGTTGAGACCCCCAGGGCCTTCCCTGCAGAGCTACTTCCCAGCCTGGGCTGGTGCCTGGGGTTGTTCCTCCCCATTGCAGGACCTGAAATGTTGGTGTTTGTCCTAAAACGTTGGTGTTTGTCCTAAAACGTTGGTGTTTGTCCTCTAAAACGTTGGTGTTTGTCCTAAAACATTGGTGTTTGTCCTAAAACGTTGGTGTTTGTCCTAAAATGTTGGTGTTTGTCCTAAAAGGTTAGACCAGGCTTTATAGGGTGGGAGTGGCCAGGGAACCCTGATATTCCTTAGAAACAATCCCGAGTTGGAAGGGATGCTCAGGGATCATGGATTGCAGCCCCTGGCCCTGCCCAGACCCCAGCAGTCCCCCCTGGCCCTGGGGGTGTTGTCCCAACCCTCCTGGAGCTCTGGCAGCCCTGGGGCCGTGCCCGCTGCCCTGGGGAGCATTCCCAGGGTCTGACCATCTGGGGGAAGAACCTTTTCCAAGTATCCAGCTTCAATCCCCTTCCAGAGCTCCAGCTGCTCCCCCGGGGTGCCATCCTTGGTGGTGCCATCCTTGGTGGTGCCATCCTTGGTGATCCCATCCCAGGTCACCGGTCTCGGGCCCCACAGGATGATGAACCCCTGCTGCCTGTCCCCTTGTCACAACAACCCAGTTGTGTCCCAGTTTGGGTCGAGCTGGAAAACAGGGATGAATTTCCTTTTGTCCCTTAGGAGCCGTGAACAGAATCAAGGAGATCATCACCAACGGGGTGGTGAAAGCAGCCACGGGCTCCAGCCCCACCTTCAACGGGGCCACGGTCACCGTGTACCACCAGCCAGCCCCCATCACCCCCCTGAGCCCGGCCGTGGGGCAGAAACCGCCCTTCCAGTCCGGGGTCAGTGCTCGTGGGGAGTCATGGAGTGGGTCTGGGGACAGGGGTTGGGGTGGGAGTCATGGAATGGCTCTGGGACAAGGGTTGGGCTGTTCCATTGGGGTGGGATTCATGGAATGGCTCTGGGACAAGGGTTGGGGTGGGATTCATGGAATGGCTCTGGGACAAGGTTTGGGCTGGGATTCATGGAATGGCTCTGGGACAGGGGTTGGGGTGGGATTCAT
>NW_020887341.1:0-4291 GCF_003945725.1 Corapipo altera
ATTTCTATTTCTATTTCTATTTTTAATTTCTATTTCTATTTCTATTTTCTATTTCTATTTCTATTTCTGTTTCTATTTCTATTTTCTATTTCTATTTCTATTTCTATTTCTATTTTTATTTCTATTTTGCTCTCCCTGCAGCCAAGTGTGACTCCACGATCCGTGAGTTCCGTCTCCTCCCTGCGATTCCTTAATCCCCCAAAATTTGGGGCCCGAGAGGAGAAACAGCCCCTGGGTTGGACCCCAAATTCCCGGGAAAAAGGGGCAAATGCCCGGGAAGAGCTGGGAAGGGGGAGGAATCCAGGCGGAATTAACGGGATTTCCTCTTTTCCAGGACTTTTCACGGTGGAACTGGGTGAGTCCCCTCCCTCAATTTTAATTCAATTCCCCCCAAAACCATCCCAAACCTGAGAAATAACCCCAAAATTGGCTTTTTTTTTCCCTTTTCCCCCTCATTTGCAGGCGAGAGACACACGAAAATCGGTGAGTTCAGGGAAAAATCCCGGGAGGGAATTCCTGGAATTCCTGGAATTCCTGGAAATGCCCAAACTCCCCCTGCTGGGGCTGCAGGAAAAGGGACATTTGGCCTGAAAATTCCCTTTTTTCCCTCATTTCCAGGGGAGCTCACGGCAGATGTTGGTGAGGGGATTCTTCTAATCTCAATTTAATTATTTGTGCTAAAGAATTATAATTATAATATATTACAAATTATAATTTAACATTATATTAATTGGTTTTAGAACCATTATTTTATCATTAATTATAATATAATTATAATATTTTACAAATTATAATTTAACATGATATTAATTGGTTTTATAACAATTATTTTATCATTAATTATAATTATAATTATAATATTTTACAAATTAGAATTTAACATGATATTAATTGGTTTTATAACCATTATTTTATCATTAATTATAATTATAATATTTTACAAATGATAATTTAACATGATATTAATTGGTTTTAGAACCATTATTTTATCATTAATAACCAAAATAACCCAATTTCCCCCTTTTTTCCCAGAGTGCTGCAAGAAAAAGCTCCGTAAGTGCCCGAATTTTTCTCCTAATCCCATTTATTCCATCGGAAAACAAACGAGGAACGTCAGGAAATTCCTATTTTTCTCTCTTTTCTCTCTCCCAGGGGAACATGAGGAGGAGCTGGGTGAGGAATTCCCTCCTTTAAAGGGCTTTCGAGGGAGAAATTTGGATTTTAATTGAGTTTAGAGGCTAAAATCCACATAAATATGTATGCATTCCATAAATATCTCCATAAAATATAGGGATGTAAACAGGGATTATAAAATGGTGGCTTGGAAAATTCTATATTAAAGAATAATGGCATTAAAGTGGGTTTATCCAAAATATAATTTCATTTCTTTCTGCTGGTTGCAGAGGCCCGAGACGCCCAAATCCGTGAGTATTTCCCGGATTTTTGAAGCCATTCCTGACGTTTGTTCCTTTTTATCTTTGTCTGTTCAGGCTTTTTAAAGTAAATTAGGGTAAATTTTAAAGTAAATTTTAAAGTAAATTATTTCAACCTCTTTCTCTTGCCAGGAGAAAACGAAGCCGAGATCAGTGAGTCACAAATTGAGATGTTTATATTATTAAATACTATATAACAATGAAAGTCCATACATTGAATTATATCCAGAAATTTGAATTAATTACAATTAATTGGAATTAATTGGAATTAATTGAAATTAATCTCTCTCTGCCTCCCCCAGGGCACCTGAAGGAGCAGCTGGGTGAGTGTCCAACCTCAGTTTTAGGGGCCCAAGCCCCCATTTTGAGGCCCAAACCCCATTTTTGAGGCCCAACCCCCCATTTTTAGAGGCCCAAACCCCCATTTTGAGGCCCAAACTTCATTTTTAGAGGCCCAAACCCCCATTTTTAGGCCCCAAATCCCATTTTTAGGCCCAAACCCCCATTTTTAGGGTCCCAAATCCCCATTTTTAGGGTCCCAAATCCCCATTTTTAGGGTCCTTAATCCCCATTTTTGGCCTCAAACCCCATTTTTAGGGCTCAAACCTCATTTTTAAGGTGCAACCCCTGTTTTCAGTGTCCAAACCCCATTTCTGAGGCTTAAACCCCCATTTTTAGGGTCTGAAATCCCATTTTTAGGCCTCAAATCCCATTTTTAAGGCCCAAATCCCATTTTTAGGCCCAAATTCCATTTTTAGGGCTCGAACCCCATTTTTTAGGCCTCAAACCACATTTTTAAGGCCCAAACCCCCATTTTTAAGGCCCAACCCCCCATTTTTAGGGCTCAAACCCCATTTTTGGGGGGTCTAACCCCTCATAATTAGCCCTAAAGTACCGCTTTTAGAGTCTAAACCCCCATTTTAGAGCACAACCCCCCTTTTCAGTGCCCAAACCCCCCTTTCAGTGCCCAAACCCCCATTTTTAGGGCTCAACCCCCATTTTTAGAGCCCAAACCCTCCTGTTTGGGCCCCAAACCACATTTTTTGGCCAGAAACCCTCATTTTGAAGGACACAACCCCTCAGTTTTTTGCTCTAAACCCTCAGTTTTTTTACTCCAAACCCTCATTTTGGGGCACAACCCCCAATTTCTGAGCTCCCAGCTCTGTTTTAAGGCCCCAGACTTATTTTAAAGACCCAAAATGTCATTTTTTCCCCACACCCCCTAAAGAAATAGCCACAAAATCACTAAATTTTGCTGTTTTTCCCCTCCTCCCAAATATCCTTAATTCAAAAAGAGAAAAATGTTGGAATTCTGATCCCTTTTTTACTCCCTTTGCAGGAGAACGGGACGCTGTCAGCAGTAAGTTGGATTTGGGGATCCCGGGGGATTTGAGGGGTCAGAAAAAAACCCAAATTAATGAAATTCCATTTAAAAAATCAAATTAAAAGACATCAAGTCTCCCCCCATCTCAAGGGATTTGGGATCCCCGTCCTTGGGAAGGGCAAACCCGGATTAAAACTTGGTTTATTTCCCTCTTTTAAAGGAAAATTGAGGGAGGAGTTCGGTGAGTTTGGGTTTTGTGTCCAGGTTTGGGATTTTTAAGGGATTTTGGGGGGTTTCATGTCCATATTTGAGATTTTTTAAGGGGTTTTTGTGTCCAGATTTGGGATTTTTAAAGGGATTTTTGGGAGGGTTTTTGTGTCCAGATTTGAGATTTTTTGAGGTGTTTTCGTGTTCAGATTTGGGATTTTTAAGGGATTTTTGGGAGTGTTTTTGTGTCCAGATTTGGGATTTTTAAGGGTTTTTGGGCTGTTTTCATGTCCAGATTTGGGACTGTAAAATCCCTTTGGATTGGGGAGATTCCCTTGGGATTCGGGGCTCAATCAAATCCCTTTGGATTGCAGGGAAACCCTTGGAATGGGGAGATTCCTTTGGGATTGGGGAGATTCCTTTGGGATTGGGGAGATTCCTTTGGGATTTCGGGGGGGTTTCAACATTTTTCCTCTTTTCCAGATGAACTCCCGGAAGAAGAGGAAGAGGAGGAAGAAGAGGAGGAAGAAGAGGAAGAGGAGGAAGAGGAGGAAGAAGAGGAAGAGGAAGAAGAGGAGGAGGAAGAAGAGGAGGAAGAGGAACAAATTGAAGTGGAAGAAAAGCAGGAAGAGGAAGGGGAAGAGGAACCCCAGGAATTGGGAGAACCGGGAGCACCCCGTGAGTCGTTCCCGTTTTTCCCAGTTTTCCCACTAAAATCAGGCTGGGGTTGGTTTTTTTTTTTTTATTCCCAACAAATTCCTCCTGGAAGTTCCCAAATCCCCCAGATTTTCCCATCCCAAAAGAATCTCTCCAATCCCAAGGGATTTGATTGACCCCCAAATCCCAAGGGAATCTCCTAAATCCAAAGGGATTTTCCAATCCCAAAGGAATCTCCCCAATCCAAAGGGTTTCCCTGGAATCCAAAGGGATTTGATTGACCCCCAAATCCCAGAGGAATCTCCCCAATCCCAAGGGGATTTTCCAATCCCAAAGGAATCTCCCCAATCCCAAGGGAATCTCCCCAATCCCAAGGGAATCTCCCCAATCCCGTTTTCCTTCCCTGTTTTTCCAGGAGAACTGGACGAGCGGCTCGGTGGGTTCGGCTCCTGCTCCGGGGGAGGATTTTTGGGAATGGGAAGGAAAAATATCCCAAATTAACCCCCCCCCTTTTCCCTTTGGATCCCAGAGGAGCTCAGGGCAGCGCTGGGTGAGTCCCAAAAATCTGGGAATTCGGGAGGAGCAGGAAAAGGGTCGGGATGGAAACCCCGGGGTTGGGAATCGGGGGATTTTCCCTGGAAAATTCGGGATTTTTGGGCTTAAAAATGGG
>NW_020887342.1:0-4289 GCF_003945725.1 Corapipo altera
CTCCCAGTGACACTGCCCAGCCTTCTCAATAGCCCTGACACCAAAACTTTTACTTTATCCCACACTTCCAGAGGAGTGCCCAGGACACAACACAGGTTGTCCTGCTGATTCTGGAGAATGAGAAGGGATTTCTTCCTCAAGGCCAACCCCTCCAATTGGATTGAAAGGTTCCCTCAGCATTTTCCCCGGTGCCTCCCTGCCCTGAAGGTTTGTGGCCCTCAGGCTGGAGCTGAGGGGGTTGGGCAGGTGCCTGAGGAGGGGGTAGAACAAGGGCTGTGTCCAACTGTGCCAGGAGGGCTGTGCTGGGCAAGGAGGAGGAGGCTGCAGAAAACAGTGGCACTGGGGAGGGGAGAGGAGCAGCTGGAGAGACCTTGTGCCTGCCCACGCTGGGCAGGAGCTGCCCCAGGATGGCAGCTCTGAAGCACTCCCAGGATGTCCCTGGGAACAGGAGGGGAAGACTGGATCTGAAAATGAAACCTGGAAATCAGAGAGCAGGAGTGTCATGGTGTCACTGCAGGAGAGTTCCAGTCCTGGAGCAAGGTCACAGAAGAAGTGACCCAGTACAGGCCTTGCCCTCAGAAGATCCCACAGCATCCTGGAGATGCTGGAAGGGAGCCCAGCTCTGCTTCACAAGTTCCCAGGGCCTGTCCCTGCCTGTGCTCCAAGGACTTCCAGCCCCCAGGACTGTGCTCAGAGAGCACTCAGGCCTTACAGCGAGAAAGGGGCTCAGGAGGACAGTGTGGAAGTGGCAAGAGAGCAGCTCTGCAAAGACCAAGCACTGCTGCTCCCTGGCAGTGCTGCTGGGCTGGGATTATTGTCCCCTTCCCCTTTGCAAATACACCCTGTCCTGCAGTGTGCTGTCCTTTAGGAACAGCTAAGAAGAAGGGTCTTGGACAAAGAAGGCACTGCAGAGTCCTTTATTTTATTTAAATATACTGTGAGCACAATTCATCATTTATACATGTCAGTGTCAAATTGAAGAGGTAGACACTAAATTAGAAGGCAGATGGACAATAATATTTAATTGCACAGAAAATTATTACAAGAAGAACCTGATGACCTCAATGAAAAAGCTGAGCAGGAAGGCTGGGCCATTAAGGAGTCCCATTCTGAATGCTATGCACCAGAAAACAGGCACTTTATTGCTCCTGAAAAGCATCCAGTCATCATTTTCCTCAGGGCATCCTTGAGCTCCTGATTCCTCAGGCTGTAGATGAAGGGGTTCAGTGCTGGAGGCACCACTGAGTACAGAACTGATAGTACCAGATCCAGGGATGGGGAGGAGATGGAGGGGGGCTTCAGGTCGGCAAATATGGCAGTGCTGACAAAGAGGGAGACCACGGCCAGGTGAGGGAGGCAGGTGGAAAAGGCTTTGTGCCGTCCCTGCTGAGAGGGGATCCTCAGCACAGCCCTGAAGATCTGCACATAGGAGAAAACCATGAAAACGAAACAACCAAATGATAAACAGACACTAAAACCAATGAGCCCAATTTCCCTGAGGTAGCCTGAGTGTGAGCAGGAGAGCTTGAGGATGGCAGGTATTTCACAGAAGAACTGGCCCAGGGCATTGCCCTGGCACAGGGGCAGGGAAAATGTATTGGCTGTGTGCAGCAGAGCACTGAGAAAGCCAGTGGCCCAGGCAGCTGCTGCCATGTGGGCACAAGCTCTGCTGCCCAGGAGGGTCCCGTAGTGCAGGGGTTTGCAGATGGCAACGTAGCGGTCGTAGCACATGATGGTGAGGAGGGAAAACTCTGATCTAAGAAAGACTATGTAGAAAAAAACCTGTGCAGCACATCCTGTGTAGCTGATGGTTCTAGTGTCCCAGAGGGAATTGTGCATGGCTTTGGGGACAGTGGTGCAGATGCAGCCCAGATCTGTGAGGGAGAGGTTGAGCAGGAAGAAGCCCATGGGGGTGTGCAGGTGGTGGTCGCAGGCTACGGCGCTGAGGATGAGGCCGTTGGCCAGGAGGGCAGCCAGGGAGATGGCCAGGAAGAGCCAGAAGTGCAGGAGCTGCAGCTCCCACCTGTCTGCCAATGCCAGGAGGAGGAACTGGGTGAGGGAGCTGCTGTTGGACATTTCTCCTTCCCCACAGTATTTTGATCTGTTAGGAAGGAAAAGTCACTGCTGAGTTAGACCAGGCTTCTGCAGCCAAGCATTACACATCTCACAGCCACCCCACTCTCAGGCTCCCTCTCCTCACTCAGACCTCCCTGCAGCTCCCTCCCCTGAGCTCTGGCTTTTTCTGGCTGAAGGGACCATTGGAAGCAGTAACTCTGTGATGGGCTCCCAAGGACTCCTTCTTGCTCTGCTTGCTCTGCTGGGAGAGGGAACTTGGAATGCAGGGTGATCTCAAATTAAATATACTCATGATACATCAAAGAGCTTCTCAGCTTTGCTGTTTGCAATTTGCCCAAATGAAGGACTGAGCTGAGGGAATTCTTTGTATTTGTTCACCCAGTTGCACTTGCCACAGTTAGGAAATGTTGCGCAAGTTTGAAATCCCTGACATTTCTACTGCACTGCAGGTCAAGTCTTGTGGGTTCTGAGGGGCACAGGGACAGTCCCTTAGTGCAGAGAGAAGAGTTGCTCTGCCCATCAGTCCTGAGCTCAGCTGCCCTGTGCTGGCAGCTTGGAGCTGGAGGAGCATCACACTCAACTGTTCCCCTACAGAGAAACTGCACAGAGATCCAGGAATCCATGTCCAAAGAACAAACTGACACACTCCTCACCTTTTCATCTCTCCCCTCCCAGAGTGAGATACAAAATGCTCCTTGCAGTTGCTCAGAGCATTTCCATGGATTTAGCACTGAGGAGTTTTCTCCATGGGGATCCTGTGCAGTACAGAGATTCTGTGGCAGAGATACTGCAGGGCAATGCAGAGCCCAGTCCCCGTGGGCCTGAGGGCACAGGCTCTGCTTAGGCTGGGAAAGGAGCCCAGGCAGGAGCTGCTCAGGGAAGGGATCTGTGCCACAGGGACAGCAGGGAGGGGCCCACATCCCCCTGCCCAGCCCTTGTGGCAGCAGCTGCCTCTCCCTGCCTGCCTGTCTCTGAGGAGCTGTTCCTGCCAGCAGCCCCTCCCTGGGCCCAGCTCAGCTCCCTGCCAGTGCTGCCAGAGCCATCCCCAGCCCAGTGCCCAGGAGCAGCTCTGCCTGGGCAGGGGCTGCAGAGCAGATCCCAGAGACCCTGCGGTGGCTGGGAAGGGGGAGGTGTTCTGGGGGGATGTGCTTCCTGAGAAGGGCCCCTGAAAATGGAGGAGGTGGAGCTGAAGCTGTGAGGAGCCCTGAGCCTGCAGCTGAAGGGTCCTGCCCAGCCCTGCCCTGCCCTGAGGGGTCACTCCTTTGACCCACCCCTTCTCCCTGCAGGGCCATGGCAGCTCCTTGGCCGGGCTGAGAGCTGAGCCTGGCAGGCAGCAGAGTCCCTGCCCCAGCACACAGAGCCCTGGGGGCAGGACCCTGCTCTGCACCACAGCCCTGGGCACCCCTGGCTGCACCCCCACCTTCCCACCCCACAGCCAGCCCTGCCACAGGGAACCTTCTGGCCCTGGGCCTCTGATGGGGCAGCAGCAAGTCCTGCTCTGCAGCAGCTTCTCCTGCTGCACCCCAGCAAATCCAGCAGAGCCATCCTGACAGCTCCTGCCACTGCTGCCATTTGGCAGCTGGCAGAGGCACTTGCAGGAACTCACCTGCACTGCTCTGCAGCCACAGCCTGAGCGTGGCAAAGGGCTGGCAAGGTTCCTGCCCTGAGCAGCTCTGCCCTGTCCTCCCAGCCCAGGATCGCTTCAACCTCCTGCTCCCTTCTCCTCTCTGCCCTTGCTGCCTGCAGCTCCTGCCCTGCTCTGCCATATGGACACTTTCCCTGCACTGCAGCAACTGGGAGAGTCCTGCTGAAAGATCCTAGAAGCTGTGGGATGTGGCAGCTTTAGGAGATGCCTCCAGGAAGGCAAGTTGAACTTTCCTACAGCCAGAGAATTCTTCCTTCAAATCCTGGGAAGGTTTCTCCTATAGTGAGAGCTTAGTCACCTCCCAGCCCAGGCTGCCTCTCATCTCTCTGCCTTCTCTCCTGTGCCCTGGGTGCTGCAGGCAGTGCCCTCAGCCCTGCTGGGCTGTGCAGAGAAGCTGGTCACCAGCAGAGCTGCCTCTTTGAAGCTCTTCTTGCTTGCCAGGAGCTCCCTGTGTGCCAGGAGCCTGGCCCAGCTGAGCAGCACAGCAACAGCCCCAGGCATTTCATGACCCTCAGGGGACATTGAGGTTGTTTACATGAGACTCAGTCCCTGAGAGTAAGTTCAAACA
>NW_020887343.1:0-4288 GCF_003945725.1 Corapipo altera
ACCTTTTTCTTCGTGTCGCTTTGGCCGTTCCGACACTATCAGCGACATCTGGCGACGCCGACGTGATTGCAACGTTGAAGACGGATTTATCTCCAATTGCGGAGCTGCCGTGACTTCTCTCCTAGAGGGAGAAAGAGCAGAGGATTTTCTCTCCTAGAGAGAGATTGGACCTGTGGGGCGAGGCACAGGGGGAACGGAGCCCGGTGTAGCTTGAGAGCGGGGGAGTTCCCGCCAACGGTCCGGACCTGAACTTTTCGAACCCTCATTAGGTAAGCTAACGGGGGTGCCACCGGGGACTATATTTTGACAATGGGACAGCATATAACGAAGAAGGAAAGTGTAGTTCTATCTACATGGAAATGCCTCCTAAGCCAAAAGAATGTCAAGGTTGCTGAATTTAATTTACGACGTGTGCTGTTATAGTACTGAAAATAAGGCTTTGAAGCTACTACGTTAAGTTGCATTTCGTGTGTTTGCCTGACACTTGCTCTGTGAGACTTTGAAAGATTTAGAAGCGTACGGGAGGCAACAATCTATGCAACAATTCATATAAGAACTAAAACTCTGAAATGCAGTTGCCCAGAAAGATAAGCAGGTTGCCGATGTAACAAATTGCCCTTGAACTACACCTCCAAGCCAAAAAAATGCAGAAAAATTTAATAATTCACTCCCGGAGACAGAGAAGAAGTAAGGACCCCCCTCTCCATTGCCACCGTTGCAGAAAAAACAGTTTTCCCACCAGATAACTCCACCGAGAAAACAACTAAGAAAGAAATTCAAGTCAAGATATATAAGCGAATGGAGAGGGACAGAGATAAATTAGAACAGTGTGGGCTGGGCAGAAAACAAGGCAGCAAGGCCCATCCCTGTATAAGCCTTTGAACTTCTTCGCAGCCTGAGTTACCTATTGTTTTGTTCATGTACTAATTAGCTGTTTCAGTCTCACAATGTGTGTAAGATAAAACACAGAAAAATATGCAACAAATCAAGTTTGGTGTCATGGAAGCCTGAAGAAGACGATCTCTGCCGCAGGGGGAAGAAAACGGGGGCAAAAGCTGTCTTCCGATGTTTCTGTTAATTCTTGTGTTAACTCTAGTGTCTGTTGAATGTTTCTGTGAGCTCACAATATTATTGTTACTCTGTGTGTGTATGTGAAGAAACAAAGCTCTTTGCCAGGAGAAAAAGGAAAAAGAAAAGTAAAAAGCCCTCCCTTGAAAAGATTCAGCCTTGCCAGGGAAAAAAAAAAAAAAAACAAAAAACAAAAAAACCCCCAAAAACCAAACAAACAACAACAACAAAAAAAACCCACCAAAAAACCCCCAAAAAACAACAAAAAACCAAAAAAACCAACCAACCAAACAAAAAACAGTGTGTATTTCTCATGATAGAGACGGTCTGTTGCTTGGTAACTAAGCAGGAGTGAAACTCTCCTGCTTTGTAAAAATTGCAACTTTGTAACCTTCTGATTGGACAGAGAAATTGTCTTATGATTTCATAACATAGTCTTACTAACTGTTTTCTGAAGTTGTTTCATTAAAATAACCAAAATTTTTTTAAAAAATACATACATAAATATAACGGAGAAATAGAGTTTTTAAAGTAACTGCTGACAACTGCCTGTGATAAGAAAATTCCAGAGCGTGTGGGGGGAGCGATTCTCCGGGCGGAGCTGCTGGGCACAGCTGCTCTACCTTCCCTCTCCCCCCCTGCTCAAACAGCTCTGTAAACATTCTTTTGTTGTTTCTGTATTTTACAGATAGGTTTTTTGAGATTGTTGAGGAAACTTTAAGGTAGACTTATTTGGTGGAATACCTAACTCAAAAATATCTTATTTGACAGGGGTAGTTTTTGCCAGAGAAAAAAGAGAAAAATAAATAAACTGTTTCTAGCTGGAAGTTTCCACCTTTGTGGAAAGAGAGATAAAATCTAAAGATATAATATAGGAAACTGCCTAACAACAGACAGCGTTTCAAGTTTAAACTGCATCTGTCCTAGTCTCTGTGCTAAGCAGCAGAGGTGTGTCCCTGTTATCAGGTGACAAGCTTAAACCAGAACTGTTGCTGCTTTGCAGGTGTGCATTCTGGATCCCCTGGTATACTCTTATGAGCAAAACCCTAGTTTAAAGCAGCCTGACTGAGTTTTACGGTGGCTTTATGTAAATTGCTAAAGTTGAAAGCTACTTTAAGAGTGTTAGCTTCTTAATTACATCTATGTAAGTTAAACTGTTACACCTGTTTTGTTTAAATAAGATGTTTAAAGTTTTCACGCATATCCCAGAAAAATACATAAATATCAGCAAAAATTCAGAATTGGTTGCTTATAAATCCTAGCTGATCATATCGTTTCAGAGGCTGGGTGAGACTGCTTAAGTTTTAAAAGGACATGACTGTTCTTCAGTTTCATTTTTTACATTTAGAGAGGCAGGAATCTGCCCTATGAGTTTGTGAATCCTGTTAAAATCCCAAGCCATGTGTGGCTTGATAAAAGAAAATATACAAAACTATGTTTAATCCAATTATGCAGCTAAGACCCTTATCAAAATCAGTAATCCCATCCTCTGAAAGATTTCTATATGCTGGAATTTTCAACAGCCAATTGTTTCTTCATAATGAAAGCTGCTATTTGCTTTTATTGAAGTTACAGTGACCTTCCTGAAATTCAGTGTGTTTTACTTTACAATAGGAGAGAATTTTTCTGCAGTACAACATGATAAAATGCTGCTTAAAATGATAAAAGCAAAGTAAAAGGAAATACAGAAGTTAGAGATCTAAAAAGATGAGCTAAAACTAAATGTGATTGTTCTAACCAATGTTATTTGAGAAGCAGGATTGAAGAATGCTCCTGGAAAAATTCAAAGAACCAAGCCATGGAACCTATCTCCAACAGAGAGAATTACACTGCAAAGAATCATCACTAGGCCTTCAGCTTCAAAGATAAACTGCAAAATTACCCACAATACCCACTTAAAACTGTGAACTATTAATAACAAATTTGTGAGTTTTTTTATTAAAGGTGAAGAACAACTAAAAGAAGCAGATGAACAAGAGCCGAGAGTTAATTACGTCCCAGACATCAGAGACAACTTGGACTGACTTCTTACAGAAGACACTGAATTTCAAGCTGTATCAGCAGACTGTAATAGTGATTTATCTATTCATTTTTCTAGGTACCAACTATAGACAGAAATAATGTGTTGCTGCCAATCACACATTACTCATGTAACTCAGACATTGGTTTAACTTCTCCACAATTTAAGAAGTTTTAAGACAAAAACAAAAACAAAACCAAAAACAAACAAACAAAAAACCCTGTAAGGACAAGTAATGTTGTAATTTGCTGACTTTCCAAAGCTAAAACAATTCTTGCAGGTTGAGGTGCATGTCATGCTGCAAACATCCAGCATAAATCTCTAAAAGTTACATTATGCTCAGTGTGAGGGGGCATGAACCTCTTTAACAGAATTATTTGCAATGTACTGCATGAATTCTAATAACTGTTTTGTTCTCCTTTAGTGTATTGTGCTGCGTAGAAAAATCAAATTACTGCAAGATACAGATATGCAGAAATTCCTAACTCACTCATAAGACAAATTGTTGTCAAGAAAACATTTTATACATCAAATGCACATCTTAAAATATAAAAAGGGGGGAAAGAGATTATGCAGGTGCATAAACAGATGCTAAATCAGAATAGATCTCATTTAAATTTGTTAGGTCTTGTATTGCTTGTATGTATTCCTTTTCAAGCCAGGTACAGTTGTTGGACGTGACTGCCAAAGATGACAAACTGAGAAGTACACAGCCAATAACTACTTCAAATGTAAACTCTGTAATTAAAATGCAAAAGTATAATAGAAATTCCAGCTGTGTGTGAGTGAAGAGTGACTGAGGTGGCCACCAATGAATGACTGAAGAGAGATTGTGTGAGAAAGAGAGACTGTGTAGATATATATGTGTTACAATATAGGTGTGTGCAAACTTAACAATGCTTTTGTATTGGAGCGTTGAGACCTTTAGGGGAATGTATTACACGGATCTCTTGGACTGTAGTGAAGCCTTGTTTTGATTAGTGGATGAGCTCTCTGGATTCTTTCTTAGTGAGATGTTGTTGATGTGTTTCTTTTTAGCTTTGGATCAGGGGTTGCCAATGCCGGTGCCTTGCTTGATCAGCCTGTTGCAAAGGGCCCTGCAACAGACTGTCAAAGCCATCCTTGTGGCATAAAATAAAAAAAGAGGGGGAATTGTCAGGGGTGACAGCAGGTCTGTTAGCACCTTGGCACATACCGACG
>NW_020887344.1:0-892 GCF_003945725.1 Corapipo altera
ATCACAGCTGCCTTCTGACATCACATCCTTTTCTATGACATTGCAACTTAACATCCTCCTCTATGAAATCCCAGCTATCCTATGACATCACATTCTCCTCTGGGACATAACAGCTCTCCTAAAACACCACAGTTCTCCTGTGACATCACATCCTCCTCTGTGACATCACATCCTCCTCGGTGACATCACATCCTCCTCGGTGAGATTGTATGTCTCCTATGACATCACATCCTCCTCTGTGACACCACAGTTCCCCTGGGATATCACATCCTCCTCGGTGACATCACGTCCTCCTCTGTGACATTGCATGTCTCCTATGAAATCCCAACCATTTCTGTGACATCACAGCTTCCCTGTGATATCACATCTATCTCTGTGACATCGCAGGTCTCCTATGACATCACATCCTCCTCTGTGAAATCAGAGTCCTTCTGTGACCTCACATCCTTCTCTGTGACATCGTAGGTCTCCTATGACATCACATCCTCCTCTGTGACATCACAGCTCTCCTGCAAATTTACATTCTCTTCTGTGACATCGCTGCTATCTTATGACATCACATCCTCCTCTGTGACACCACAGTTCCCATGTGACAACACATCCTCATCCGTGACGTCACAACTCTCCGTTGACATCACAGTTCCCCTGTGACATCACATTCTCCTCGGTGACATCACAGCTCTCCTTTGACATCACAGTTCCCCTGTGACATCACATCTTCCTCTGTGACATCACATCCTCCTCTGTAACATCACATCCTACTTTATGACATCGCACATCTCCTATGACATCACAAGGTTTTCTGTGACATCACAGCTTCCCTGTGACTTTACATCCCTCTCCATGACATGAGAGCTCCCTGTGACATCACATCCTTCTCTGTAACATCACA
>NW_020887344.1:902-4281 GCF_003945725.1 Corapipo altera
ATCACATTTTCCTTTATGACTTCACAGCTTCCCTGTTACATCACATCCTTTTCTGTGACATCACAGCTCCCTGTGACATCACATCCTTCTCTGTGACATCGTTTGTGTCCTATGACATCACATTTTACACTATGACATCACAGCTCCTTTGTGATATCACATCCTTCTCTGTGACATCACATCCTCCTCGGTGACATCACATCCTCTAAGACTTCACACCTTCCCTGTTACATCACCACCTTTTCTGTGACATGACAGTTCTCCTGCGACATCACATCCTCCTCTAGAACACTGCATGTCTCCTATGACATCACATCCTCCTCTATGACATCACAGCTCTCCTGCGACTTAACATCCTCCTCTGTGAAATCCCAGGTATCCTATGACCTCACATCCTTCTCTGTGACATCACATCCTCCTCTGTGACATCACATCCTCCTCTGTGACATCGCATGTGTCATACGGCATCACATTTTACGCTATGACTTCACAGCTCCCCTGTGATATCACATCCTCCTCTGTGATATCACATCCTCCTCTGTGACATTGCATGTCTCCTGTGAAATCACATCCTTTTCTGTGACATGACCGCTCTCCTGTGACATCACATCCTCCCCTGTGACATCACAGCTCCCCTCTGACATCACATCCTTCTCTGTGACATTGCAGGTCTCCTATGACATCACATCCTCCGCTCTGACATCAGAGCTCTTCTGTGACATCAGGTCCTCTTCTATGACATCACATCTCCCTGTGACGTCACATCCTCCTATGTGACATCACTGCTCTCCTCTGACATTACAACTCCCCTGTGATATCACATCCTCCTCTGTTACATCACAGATCTCCTATGATATCACAGTTCCCCTGTGACATCACATCCTCTTCTAGAACACTGCATATCTCCTATGACATCACATCCTCCTCTATGACATCACAGCTCTCCTGCGACTTAACATCCTCTTCTGTGAAATCGCTGCTATCTTATGACATCACATTCTCCTATGTGACATCACAGTTCTCCTAAAACACCACAGCTCTCCTGTAACATCACATCCTCCTCTGTGATATCACATCCGCCTCTGTGACATCACATCCTCCTCTGTGACATCACATCCTCCTCTGTGACATTGCATGTCTCCTAGGACATCACATCCTCCTCAGTGACACCAAAACTCCCCTGTGATATCAAATCCTCCTCTGTGACATCACAGATCTCCTATGATATCACAGCTCCCCTGTGTCATCACATCCTCCTCGCTGACATCACAGCTCTCCTTTGGCATCACATTTTCCTCTAAGACTTCACACCTTCCCTGTTACATCACCTCCTTTTCTGTGACATGACAGTTCTCCTGCGACATCACATCCTCCTCTGTGACATTGCATGTCTCCTATGACATCACATCCTCCTCAGGGACACCACAGTTCCCCTGGGACATCACATCCTCCTCTGTGACATCACATCCTCCTCGCTGACATCACAGCTCTCCTTTGACATCACAGTTCCTCTGTGACATCACATCTTCCTCTGTGACATCACATCCTCCTCTGTAAAATCACATCCTCCTTTATGACATCGCACATCTCCTATGACATCACAAGTTTTTCTGGGACGTCACAGCTTCCCTGTGACTTTACATCCTTCTCTGTGACATGATAGTTCCCTGTGACATCACATCCTTTTCTGTAACATCACATCCTCCTCTGTGACATTGCATGTCTCCTATGACATCACATCCTTTTCTGTGACATCACAGCTCCCTGTGACATCACATCCTCCTCTGTGATGTCACATCCTCCTCTGTGACATCACATCCTCCTCTGAGACATCACAGCTCTCCTTAGACATCACATCCTCCTCTATGGCATCACAGCTCTCTTGTGACATCACATCATCCTCTGTGACATCACATCCTCTGCTGTGACATCAGAGTTCCCCTGTGACATCAGATCCTCCTCTGTGATATCGCATTCTCCTTTGTGAAATCGCATGTCTCCTATGACTTCACATCCTTCTCTGTGACATCACAGCTCTCCTATGACATTACAGCTCCCCTGTGATATCACATCCTCCTCTGTGACATCACATCCACCCCGTTCCATCACATCCTCGTCTGTGACATCACATCCTCCTCTGTAACATCACATCCTCTTTGTGACATTGCATGTCTCCTATGACATCCCAACCATTTCTGTGACATCAAAACTTCCCTGTGATATCACATCGTTCTCTGTGACATCGCAGGTCTCCTAGGACATCGCACCCTTCTCTGTGACACTGGATGTCTCCTGTCTCATCACAGCTCCCTGTAGCATCATATCCTCCTCTGTGACATCGCAACTCTCCTATGACATCACATTCTCCTCTGTGAAATCAGAGCCCACCTGTGAGCTCACATCCTTCTCTGTGACATCGTAGGTCTCCTATGACATCACATCCTCCTCTGTGACACCACAGTTCTCCTTTGACATCACAGTTCCCCTGTGACATCACATCCTCCTCGGTGACATCACAACTATCCTTTGACATCACAGTTCCCCTGTGACATCACATCTTCCTCTGTGACATCACAGCTCCCCTGTGACATCACATCCTCCACTGTGATATACCATGTCTCCTGCCTTATCACAGCTCGCTTGTGACATCGCATCCTCCTCTGTGACATCCCAGCTCCTCCGCGACATTGCATGTCTCCTATGTCATCACATCCTCCTAGCGAAATCACAGTTCCCCTGTGACATCACATCCACCTCTGTGACAACACAGCTCTCCTTTGACATCACAGATCCCCTGAGAAATCACATCCCCCTCTGTTAAGTCACATCCTCCTCTGTGACATCACATCCTCCTTTGTGAAACTGCATGTCTCCTATGACATCCCAACCATATCTGTCTCATCACAGCTCCCTGTGACATCACATCCTCCTCTGTGAAATCAGAGCCCTCTTGTGACCTCACATCCTCACCTGTGACATCAAAGTTTCCCTTTGACATCACATCCTTCTCTGTCATATCCCATGTCTCCTGCCTCATCACAGTTCTCCTCTGACATCACATCCGCCTATGTGACATCATAGCTCTCCTATAACATCACAGGTCTCTTGTGACAACTCATCCTCCTCTGTGACATCACTGCTCTCCTCTGACGTTACAGCTCCCCTGAGACATCACATCCTCCTCTGTTACGTCACATCCTCCTCTGTGATATCACAGCTCCCCTGTGACATCACATCCTCCTTTGTGACATGGCATGTCTCCTATGTCATCCCGACCATTTCTGTGACATCACAGTTGGCCTGTGATATCACATCCTTCTCTGTGACATTGTATGTCTCCTGTCTCATCACAGCTCCCAGTGGCATCATATCCTCCTCT
>NW_020887345.1:0-4275 GCF_003945725.1 Corapipo altera
GTGCTGTCCAGGGCAGCTGCTGCACTTGTGCTGCAGAGCCCTGGCACCTCCCCTGGCACTACAGGCCCCTCTTTGGCTGTTCAATCAAGGCTCAGCTGCCCTCAATTAGGTTCAGCAGTGAAGGGATGTCCAGGAGACAACTGCCATTGTACTCTGAGGACATGTAGAAAATACCCTGATAAAGAACAGGAGACAGACCTCTCTCCCTGTGCCACCTGACTCCATTTGGTCACCTGAGCACCTCTAGGGGCTGCCCTGGACAGAAGGAACAGTGACAGGTTCCTCTGTCCTACATGTGGGCCCCTTCTGCCACTCAAGTTGGCCAAAGCAATGTCCCAGCAGCCTCCAAGGAGATCCCACAGCTGCTGCCCTGTCCCTAGGAACTGCTCCATTGGAGCCTGCAGTTCCCAGCAGGAATCTCGGTTACCTCTGGCCCCTCAGAAGGAACCAGGGGTTTGTGTCCCAGCAGGTCACTCCTGGCTTTGGTCTTCATTCATTGCCATGGGAGCTGGGACAAGGAGTCACCTGCAGGGGCCTGTTTTGGGCCCACTGAAGTGGGGTAGGAGGAATCCCAGCCCATGGGGGTTGTGGAGGGAGCTGAGTGTTCTTCTGGCCCCAGATCTGCAGAGCCACAAGGAGACACCTCTGTTGACTCAGCTGAGTCCCTTCCCTCAGTGCAGGTGAAGGAGATCCCTCCTGGGCACTGTCTGGGTTTCCTGTCTAATGATGGGACATGAAAAGGGGGCTCTTGGACTTAACTCTGTGTCTGTTTGGAGAACTGACCCTGCTGAAAGAAGTGTCTGTGCCCAGGTGAGAGAAGGAACATCATTATTTCCTTCAGCTGTGTGCCAGCAGGTTCCCCTGGAGCCCCAGGGACAGCTGGAGGGAGCCCAGAGGGGCAGAGCAAGGGCTGCTTGGGGCTGTTGCTGTGCTGCTGAGCTGGGCCAGGCTCCTGGCACACAGGGAGCTCCTGGCAAGCAAGAAGAGCTTCACAGAGACAGTTCTGCTGGTGAGCAGCTCCTCTGCACAGCCCAGCAGGGCTGAGGGCACTGCCTGCAGCACCCAGGGCACAGGAGAGAAGGCAGAGAGATGAGAGGCTCCCTGGGCTGGGAGGTGACTGAGCTCTCACTACAGGAGAAACCTTCCCAGGATTTGAATGAAGAATTCTTTGGCTGTAGGAAAGTTCAACTTCCCTTCCTGGAGGCATCTCCTAAAGCTGCCACATCCCACAACTTCTAGGATCTTACAACAGGACACTCCCAGTTGCTGCAGTGCAGGGGAAGTGGCCATATGGCAGAGCAGGGCAGGAGCTGCAGGCAGCAAGGGCAGAGAGGAGAAGGGAGCAGGAGGTTTAAGGGATCCTGGGGTGGGAGGACAGGGCAGAGCTGCTCAGGGCAGGAACCTTGCCAGCCCTTTGCCATGGTCAGGCTGTGGCTGCAGAGCAGTGCAGGTGAGTTCCTGCAAGTACCTCTGCCAGCTGCCAAATGGCAGCAGTGGCAGGAGCTGTCAGGATGGCTCTGCTGGATTTGCTGGGGTGCAGCAGGAGAAGCTGCTGCAGAGCAGGACTTGCTGCTGCCCCCTCAGAGGCCCAGGGCCAGAAGGTTCCCTGTGGCAGGGCTGGCTGTGGGGTGGGAAGGTGGGGGTGCAGCCAGGGGTGCCCAGGGCTGTGGTGCAGAGCAGGGTCCTGCCCCCAGGGCTCTGTGTGCTGGGGCAGGGACTCTGCTGCCTGCCAGGCTCAGCTCTCAGCCCGGCCAAGGAGCTGCCACGGGGCTGGGAGAGAAGGGCTGTGGGGAAGGAACAACTCCTGGGAGGGCAGAGCAGGGCAGAGTCCTTCTGATCTCCACAGTGGGCTGCAGGGATGAGGGCTGGTCACAGCTCCAGATCTAAGCAGGAAATTTCCCAGAAGGTATTTGCAAGAGGCACAGACAGACAGGGAGTACCTTAAAGAGAATGAACCCGTCCTTTCAGTGTTATACTCTGGGTTTTCTGGGTGGTGACTGAGACAGAGAAATTAATCTCTGAGCATAGGAGCAGACACTTGAACTCTGTTAGATTAGAGGGGATTGAACCCAAGAGTGTCAGACATCAAAACTGTCTTATAGACAGCATCAGTGTCACTTTTCCAGCCTCCCCAGGGTTGCTCTGACATTGCCATCAGAGCCTGCCCAGCCAGAGTTGCCCCTGGGCAGTGCCCTGTGCTGCTGGGAGTGCTCTGCAGGACAGAGTTGAGTTCCCAGGGCTGGGATGGGCTCTGGCAGCATTGGCAGGGGCCAGCCCTGGGCCCAGGGAAGCAGCTGCTGGCAGGGACAGCTCCAGGCAGTAGAGCCCTGGGCAGGGAGTGGGGGGGCAAGTGCCCCCAAGGCCTGGGGGAGGGGGCGTTCAGGCAGCTCTGGGGGCCCTTCCCTGCAGCTCTGCTGGGCACTGTGTGCTGGGCCATAGAAATGAGGATTCCTGCAGTGGAACTTTCCAAGGTGTGATGGTAAAAATAGAAAACACAGGTACAATTATTCGAAACTCAGATTAAGCTTCTGCTTTGTAGCCCCAGCTCTTCTGAGTCATTAGTGTAGAGATGGAACTTTTGTGTTCAAGGTTTCTTACATCTGACATTCCTTGTGTCTGTGAGAGCTCTACCGAAAAATTCCATGTCCCCCTACAGCAGAGCAAAACTGACTGCTTGGCAGTGCATTTGGTGACATCTGACACATTGATTTCTTTCAGCAATGGAGTGGCTTTTTCACAGAGGTCTTTCTTAACTGTTCCCTGTCCTTTCCTTTTTTGAACAGACCCTGTGCTAAGGAAAAGCAAATGTCCAACAGCAGCTCCATGCCCCAGTTCCTCCTCCTGGCATTGGCAGACAGGCGGGAGCTGCAGCTCCTGCACTTCTGGCTCTTCCTGGCCATCTCCCTGGCTGCCCTCCTGGCCAACGGCCTCATCCTCAGCGCTGTAGCCTGTGACCATCACCTGCACACCCCCATGGGCTTCTTCCTGCTCAACCTCTCCTTCACAGACCTGGGCTCCATCTGCACCACTGTTCCCAAAGCCATGCACAATTCCCTCCATAACACCACAACCATCTCCTACATGGGATGTGCTGCACAAGCCTTTCTGATTGTCTTCTTCCTTGGAGCAGAGTATTTCCTCCTCACCATCATGTGCTACGACCGCTACGTTGCCATCTGCAAACCCCTGCACTACGGGACCCTCCTGGGCAGCAGAGCTTGTGCCCACATGGCAGCAGCTGCCTGGGCTGCTGGCTTTCTCATTGCTCTGCTGCACACAGTCAATACATTTTCCCTGCCCCTGTGCCAGGGCAATGCCCTGGGCCAGTTCTTCTGTGAAATCCCACACATCCTCAAGCTCTCCTGCTCACACTCAGGCTACCTCAGGGAAATTGGGCTCATGGTGGTTATTGCGTGTTTAGGGTTCGGTTGTTTCATTTTCATTGTTTTCTCCTATGTGCAGATCTTCAGGGCTGTGCTGAGGATCCCCTCTCAGCAGGGACGACACAAAGCCTTTTCCACGTGCCTCCCTCACCTGGCCGTGGTCTCCCTGTTTCTCAACACGTTATTCTTTGCTTACCTGAAGCCCCCCTCCATCTCCTCCCCATCCCTGGATCTGGTGGTGTCAGTTCTGTACTCAGTGGTGCCTCCAGCACTGAACCCCTTCATCTACAGCCTGAGGAATCGGGAGCTCAAGGATGCCATGAGGAAACTCATAACTGGGTGTTTTTCAGAAGCAATAAACTCTCTTTATTCTGCATGTTATCTTCCTCATTAAAGGCCAATCCTGTTATGGATTTCATTAAAGGCCCACCATATCTTCTCTATTTTTTACTCCTGGTAGGGGTGGTTTTTATGAGAATTTGTTCACACCAAAAAATCTTTATATATATAAAGATACTTATAAGGGTATATATAAAAATATCTTTTTATATATAAACACCATTTTCAAATCAGTGTTTGCCTTTCTAGCCTGGCCCACAGACTGTACAAATTGGCAATTTTACTCGCTGTGTGCTTAAGCCAAATAAAGAACTCTGCATTGGCTTGTTTGCCTCACATCTTTCCTCTCTGACTTCTCTGCAGCTGCAGGGTCGGAGCCTCTGTGCAGAGCTGGGCCACAAAAGAGTCCCAGCAGAGCAGCACTGCCAGGGAGCAGCAGCCCTTCTCCTGCCTGGCCTCCTCTCCCTTCCCTTCCACACTGTCCTGCAGAGCCCTGGGTTGTTGGAGCCTCAGTGCTCTGGCAGTCGGTGCCAGTCCTGCTGCAGGACTGTCC
>NW_020887346.1:0-4273 GCF_003945725.1 Corapipo altera
GGCAGCAGAGCTTGTGCCCACATGGCAGCAGCTGCCTGGGCCACTGGCTTTCTCACTGCTCTGCTGCACACAGCCAATACATTTTCCCTGCCCCTGTGCCAGGGCAATGTCCTGGGTCAGTTCTTCTGTGAACTCCCCCACATCCTCAAGCTCTCCTGCTCACATTCAGGTTACCTCAGGGAACTTGGGCTTCTTGGGGTTAGTGCTTGTTTTTGTTTTGGTTGTTTTGTTTTCATTGTGTTCTCCTATGTGCAGATCTTCAGGGCTGTGCTGAGGATCCCCTCTCAGCAGGGACGGCACAAAGCCTTTTCCACCTGTCTCCCTCACCTGGTCGTGGTCTCCCTGTTTCTCAGCACTGCCATATTTACCTATCTGAAGCCCCCCTCCATCTCCTCCCCATCCCTGGATCTGGTGGTGTCAGTTCTTTACTCGGTGGTGCCTCCATCACTGAACCCCCTCATCTACAGCCTCAGGAACCAGGAGCTCAAGGATGCCCTGAGGAAACTGATGACTGGATTTTGAGGCAATAATAAAGTGTGTCTTTTATTCTGCATAACAGTCCAAATGTAACTCATTGCAATCTAAGCCTTTTTTCTCCTATATGTCTCTTTTATTGTCAATACATTTCCTTACTCTTTTTCTGCTTTTATAGTGTTATCCACAAATCAATGGCACTGCTCATAGAATTTCTACATTAACATCTACCATTCTTCTGTAATTCAAAGACTTTCAAAAGGCTCGTTCTCTGTACATTTGAGTAGAATAAAGTTCCCTGCCCTGACCTGTGTGTCCAAGATGCTTCCTCAGCCCTTCTCTGGAGCTGCAGGGGCAGTACCTGTGTGGAGAGCTGGAGGGAAGAGACTCCCAGCACAGTAGCACAGCCAGGGACAAGGGCACTTGCTCCTTCCACATCTGCTCTTTCCAACTCCACACTGTCCTTCCCAGCCCTGCTGTGGGTGCAAGGCCTGAGTGCTCTGGTAGCTTGGGCACAGTCCTGCTGGGTGTCTGTGCTGGGATCACAGGCAGGGACAGGCCCTGGGCACTGCTGGCACAGAGCTGGGCTCCACACCAGCACCTCCATCAGCAAAGGGCATCTCCTGAGGGCAGGGCAGGTAGGCTTCAGGCTCTTCCTCCACAGTCACTGTCAGCAGTGTGCTCCAGGAATGCCCTGGCAAAGCAAATGCCAGTGCCCAGCTGAGAGTGGGAGTGTGCAGGGTGGGGGCACACAGCAGTGTCCTTGCACAGCCAGAGCTCCTGGCACAGCCCTGAGGGACCAGCAGAGCAGGGGCTGGGCTGTGTCTTTGTTCCAGGGACAGCCTGGGAAGGTGCCCCAGGGCCACTGTCACAGAACAGCCCCTGCAACCCTCATTCCCAGCCCGGGCCTCTCACCCCACCTGCAAGAGGTTGGTTGTCCCTCCATGGAGGGACATCAAAGGACCAGGTCAGAAGTCCACATTTGCTTTGTACTGAGGACACTTCAGCATGTCTGCTCCATCCCTGCCCTGCCTTCTGGCCCATCCCTTTCCCTGCCCAGCAGGAAAGCAGCCTGGCTGGGCAGCAATGCCCCTGGGCAGGCAGGAAGGGCTCTGCAGGCAGGAGCGGCACTGCCCTCCAGCAGAGGCACTTCTGCCCTTTCCCAAAGCACAGAGCACAGCTGGGCACTGGGATGCAGCCAGAGGCACCCACAGCTCCTGGTGGGTCACCCTCTGAGCTGCCTGCACAGCTTCAGTGAACACCAGACAGAGAAAGAAATGCTCTCACTCACAGGAGTCCAAGCAGGGGAGGCAGGACATGAAGAGCTAAATATTTCAATAGAAAACTGAAAATCAGACCTCATCAGTGGAATCTCCCCTCATGGGAATGGGACATGTCTCCAGACTTCAGAAAAATTTTTTTCTTCCTCTCTCTCATGATCTGCTCCATGACTGTGGATGGGAACAGCCTCATCATGGGGCTGCTGGAAACCTGGAAACCTGCTACGGCTCCACCACCCTGAGTGTCCCCTGACTGGGGACAGCACAGTCTCTGCTCCCAGCACTGTTAGTGCCATTTCCTGCACCTTTGGCACATACAGAGTGTTTCCTGCTGGTGGCCCCATCCGGTGACCAGCACTGGGCTGTTTGCCAGCCCTGCTCTCTGCAAGACCCATGGGCTGGAAGGGTTGTCTCCAGCAGAGCTGCACCCTGGCTCGGGGTCTTTCTGTCATCTACAGTCACCATTTCCTGCTTGTCCCAGACATTGTTTGTTACCCTGATGTACTGAGTGACTTCTTCTGTGACCTTGTTCCAGGGCTGGAACTCTCCTGCAGTGTCCCCATGACACTCCTGCTCTCTGCTTTCCAGGTTCCATTTTTAGATCCAGTCTTCCCCTCCTGTTCACAGGGACATCCTGGGAGTGCTTCAGAGCTGCCATCCTGGGGCAGCTCCTGCCCAGTGTGGGCAGGCACAAGGTCTCTCCACCTGCTCCCCTCACCTCCTCAGTGCCACTGTTTTCTGCAGTCTCCTCCTCCTTGCCCAGCACAGCCCTCCTGGCACAGTTGGACACAGCCCTTGTTCTACCCCCTCCTCAGGCACCTGCCCAACCCCCTCAGCTCCAGCCTGATGGCCAGAAACCTTCAGGGCAGGGAGGCACTGGGGAAAATGCTCAGGACACCTATGGACTGCTGGGAGAAACCACTGGAGTGATGGGTCTGTAGGGAGAAATCACTGCTGCCTCCCTTCTGAATCACCATCAGGACCTGGACAAGCCTGGATTTTTTCTTCTTTCCATAAGTCCCTGCAGTGTCAAAATGTCCCCTTGATTCTATGAGGCTGCACAGTGTCCCTGGGTTCCTTTGGCTCCAGAATGCCCTGTAGTGTCACAGTGGTCCCTTGAGTCCACGTGGTTTCCTCAGTGTCACAATGGCCCCTTGATTCCGTAGGGTTCCCCAGGGTCCCAAAGTCCATTTGGTTCCAAAAAGGCCCTGTAGTGTCGCAGTGGCCCCTTGATTTTATGAGGTTCCATTGTGTCCCAGGGTTTCTTTGTTTCCATGAGGCACCGCAATCACACAATGGCTCCCTGGTTTCATGAGGTTCCAAAAGGTTTCAAGGCTCCTTTTGTTCCATGAGGCCACAAATGTTAAGTGCTCCCTTGGTTCCACAAGATTTCACAGTGTCCCTTTGTTCCTTGGTTTCCATGAGGCCCTGCAGTGCCACAACAGCACCTTGATTCCATGAGGTTTCACAGGGGCATCACAGAGCTGACCCCATCCAGATGAAAGTTTAGGGGAGATTAAGAGGAACTGGGACAAAAAGGATTGGATATTTTGGAAGGAAAAATGGGTTTGGCCAACAGAGAAGAAAGATTTCGATGAGGTAAAAACAGGTTCAGGGAATCCTGAAGGTGCTGAAACACTGACTGTGCAAAACATTCCTGATGGACCTTCATGCACTTTGTAACCTCAAGCCCTAAACTAGAAGTGCTGTCCTCCCATGGAAAGGAATCCAATGCTCTAATTCAAAGCCAGAAAAAGCCCAAACCCAGAACTCCACACTCTTATTTGTCCTCCAATTCCCACCCCAATCCCAAACCTGTATTACCAGTATGAAAAGTCAAGTTTTAATCCTGAATCAGACCAGGAAGCTCTTCCTCAAATCATGAACCAGACACTGCCAGCAGAACAACAAACCTCCCAAAGTTCTGCCTAATCCCCACCCTGAGCTCTAAACCCCAAACCCTGACCATTAAACACCCCCACAGCCCTTGGGAGCAGGGTAAGGACCTGCAGGGCCCACAACAGGCCCAGGGGAATGGCAGAGGAATAGGAGGTGACCTGGATCTGCTTAGCTCTGCAGTGACCCCCAGGAGAAGGGCCTGGGCTCTGGGAGGGATGTCCTGTGGCACAGGGGCTCAGGATCCAAGTTTATAAGGCCAAGTGCACATGACAACAGCCAGAGCTGGTGCAGAGACATCAGGGAGGGTCTAGAAATGCTGCTGGGAGGGGGGTGGGAAAGCAGGAGGGGAGTGTGCAGCCTGCAAGGCCAGAGCAGCAGCAGGGCCAGGGCAGGACAGCCTGCAGGAGAGATGGCCAAGGGCTCTGGCAGGGCTGCAAGGCCCAAAGGCACCCAGGCCTTTGTCCCCTTGCCTCTGGCAGCTGCCTCTGCAACTCAGGCCACAAGACACTTGCCTGGCAGGTTCTGCCCTTGGTTTTTGCCTCGCCCCTCCCTCAGGAGCCTGGCAGGGGTTGCCCAGTTTTGACCTTTGTTGTTCCTCCCCCTCCCATCCCAGTGCCCCC
>NW_020887347.1:0-4273 GCF_003945725.1 Corapipo altera
CCCCCACACACACAGCCCTGTGCCCCTAATTATGCGTTTTCAGGACTAGGATCTTAAACTGAAAGAGAGTAAAACAGAAAATAAACAGAATGAAGAGTGAACTGACAAGGTCACAATTCCCTGACAACGCTGTTGGGGGATTTCAAACCACATCCCACCAAGGCAGCAGACCCAAGGGAGGCCCTGCCTTTCCAGGGGGCTGAACAAGGAGATTGTTGACATTCTTGCTGACATTCCAAGCAGATGGGAATCGAAAATGCCAAAAGAGGCACAATCCCCCAAACCCATCTTCTCACTTGCCTCCTCCAACAGCCCCAGGAGTTCACATGCAGGTTATCCCTCCACACTGCTCTCCGGCCTCGATGCCAACAGCAAAACCAACCCAGGCCTTAAAGAACAATCAACAAAACAACAACCCCATAAACAGTTTAATAAGCGAAATGCTGAGGTGTCACAACACCCCAAAGCCTGCCTGAGACAACCACTCTGCACCTCCAGGCCACCAGGCAGACACCTGACAAAGGAGTATTTCCCACTAACTCCCATCACTGGGATGTCACCTCCCAAATGCCCCCTGCTTCCTTGTCATCTCCATGATTTTCCAGATGTTCTGCCCACTCTGAGTGGAAGGAAGGCAGAAACGTGATGAAAGAAAAGCCCAATAAAATTTTATTTGACACCAAGAGAACCTTGCTGTGAATTTACAATAAACATGACGAATATCAGTGTAAGGAGCTACCTGAAATAACCAAACCCTCCAACTGAGCACAAGCAAACACTGACTCTTTGAGGATTAACAGCTCTATTTGGATAGAAAAATCCTACATTTTCAGAACAGTTTCCTAAGAATCTTAAATGTGCTTCACTTCTACCCATCCACAAAATAAGCTGCTGTATTCTCTAATGTCAGCAAACCTCTGGAAGCTCCAGCTCTTCCTGAGGGTGGACAGGATTTCAGAAGAATGCCTGGACCATAACTCATAAATCTGACTATTCTTTCTGCTGACATGTAAACACCCAGCACAGCACTGTGTTCCTGTCCAAGCAGGAAACACATCATTCAGAGGAAAGGTGGAAGTAGGAAATAGTCTGTCCCAGTCTGAATCCAACCCAGCACGTTTTAGCCAACTATCACCACACTTTGTTTCTCTTGTTTATCAGAGAGCTCAGACAAGATGGTCAAACACCAACTAGAAGCTCCTCTACCTGATTTGACGAGTAACCCAGAGTGTGCAGAGACTGGATTAGTACCAAGAGACAGAGCAAACCACTCCAGCAGCAGCACTGAATGATCTCATCCCATCACCAGACACCCCTGTCACCCTCATTTGGGATTGTCAGCCACCACATGGAGCTGAGTTACCTGACAGAGGTGGCAGGAATCCAGGGTGATGGGTTTCCATGCTGGGAAGTTTCTCCAACAGGAAAATATTCCCCCAAGTGCTGCTGGAAAGCCCTTCAGCCCTCCATTCCCTATTTGCAGAATTTTCCAAGGATTCAGCCTCTCTGGCTGATTTACCCAAATGACTGCACCTCTGTGATGAAGCAGACCAGACAAAATGGGTTCAAGTGATAAAAATAGCACAGCTCTCTATCTACCCGTCACCACACGTGACGACACCACCATCATTCAGGAGGATTCTGCAATTTGGTGACATCTGCTGATGCAGGACCTGCCCAAGGCTGTCAACCCTGGCAACCAGAGACAAACATTGTGAAGAGTTTGCAGTTGGTGATGTCAAAGCACAACCTGCCAGAGAGGTTCAGTCTGACTTACAGTTTAACCCCCCCATGGTTCCCGTGCCTGCTCCGGAGCCCCCAAAACCTCATCTCTGACCAACACTTTACACCAGCTCCCAAAAAGATCCTTCAGAGCCCTGGTGCCTTGTTGTTTGACCTCCCAAGCTGATTTCCTGGAAAAATCTGAAGTTTAAGTCTCACAGCAGATCCATACACTGCATTTCTGGTACCCACATGGACACTGGTCCAAGTCCCTTCCTGCAGCTCTGGGGAGAAGGCAGGGGGAAGCTGCTGCCACCAGAACAATTCACACATCCAGTTCTCTTTCCTGAGGTCACCCCAGGGCCACAAAGAGCTCTGCATCAGATGAATTATTTTCCTTGGTGTCTTCCTCTTCAAAAATTTTCTTTCAGTCACACGGAGAGATGAAAATAGGGAGTGTAAAAGGGGAAAAAACAAGGTGTTCACGAAGACAAGAACCCAAGGAAGGCTGCTGCTGCCCCAAAAAGATGACTTGTGCCCTTATGCTACTTGCTGAATGTCCTGAGTTGTCTCAGAAAACTGAGCTACAAAAGGATCTCAATATCTCTGAGATAACTCTCCAAAACCTCCTGAGCCTGCAGGTTGAACGTGCTTGGCACAGTGGAAAGATCACTGGTAAGGGGAGTAAATGTAAGAAAACACAGTTATCAAACATAAACAACTGAAACTGGACTGAACTGCAAGAAATGATCTGACAGGCTTGCTCTTCAACTGGGTTTATGCACAGCCAGAGAGATGAACCATTAAATAGTATATAAATAGTGTAGAACCCCAGAATGGGTTGGGTTGGAAGGGACCTTAAAGCCCATCCAGTCCCACCCCCTGCCATGGGCAGGGACACCTCCCACCAGCCCAGGTTGCTCCAACCTGGCCTTGGACACTTCCAGGGCTGGGGCAGCCACAGCTTCCCTGGGCAACCTGTGCCAGGGCCTCCCCACCCTCACAGCCAAGAATTTCTTCCTAAAATGATAATATGACACATTATTAATGACAAAATACGATTAAACACTTTCACAAGCTTGAATTACCCATATTGTTTATAGCTCCCAACATGCTGAAATCAATTTTCTTATTTTATAATCTTTCTACGTGGACATACTTCAACATACAGCACATGTGCCCTCCTCTATTCCTTCTAATTCAATTTCTGGCATTTACAGTAACCAGCACACATCTCCTTAGTAATCACTAAACTGAGGCTTTTCAAAGAGGAAGTTTATTAATTTCCTCTTTTAGCTCATTAAGGGAAATTCTGTTTACTGCCCTGTAACAGCTAGACTACTCTTGACAGTTCAATACAGAAAAAGAAGTTTAAAATTAGAATGCTTCCATTGAATTCACTGGAAAATAATGTCAAAATAACTGATATGTTCACAGGATGTGGCCCTTTTCACCCTAAACATGACAGGTTATATCAAAGGAAACCCCACTGGTGCCAGACCCTCAAATATCGACGAGAATTTAAACAACACAGAAACTGAATTTTCAGTGTAAATATTTGATAACGATTTCATTTTTACCAATGCACCATTAAAAATGCACATCCAGAGTTTATTTTACTTACATGTTTTGCACCACATTATGCCACCTGGAAACTTCTGATAGCGGTTTGTGTGTGCATGGATGTTTTCAGATGTTTCTGAACACGCTCATTTAATTAAGCAGATGTTCATCAGGGCTCCTGCTATTCAGAAGCTCAAAAGCAGTGCCCACTCTTAGTAAGACTCACAGCAAATTATACATTATCCAAGCATCACATTACTCCACTGAGAGATAAATTTTCAAAGTATCTCAAATAAAAGGTCATTATTAAAAGGAAATTGATGTATTTAATCTGAACTACTAAGAGCAGTTGTTCTGAATTCCTGACTGGCCTAGCACAGCGTAGAAAACAGTTTTAATTTCAAGGCATTGAGGGTGGCATTGCTTGAAAAAGGAAATAAGTAAACCAACTCTATTCCCAGGGGTATGGAAAAGAATAAACAGCGATCACACTGCTTCGGTTGGAATTATTTGGGTGAGAAATTAATTTTAAAAAACCAAACAGACTAAAAAAAAAACAAAAAAAAACCAAAAAACAACAAAACACACACACACAAAAAACTTGTAACAACAACAATCAGCGCGGGGACCCCAAGCATCCCAAGAGAGCTGGAAAGAGCCTCTCCCAGAGCCCCGTCACCCTCTGCCAAGGGTCAGGGAATGTGCCTGTTCCTGATCTGCTGTTGGCGAGCAAACACCTCCCGCTCGCCCCGCAGCCCTTTCCCGGGGTCCCCGCGCTCCCAAACATCCCGACAGCCTGTCAGCCACGACACCCTGTCACGACACCGTGTCACGACAGCCCGGCAGCTCAAGGTACAAGCAGGACAAGGGGGTGACTCGGCCCAGGTCGGAGCCCCATCCCCGGCCCTCAACAACCCCCGCGGCTCCCGGGCGGCACCTCGGCGAGGGGGAACGCCCGGAGCCCCCCGTTCCCTCCTTTCCCCTCCCC